>NW_007259804.1:371444-403699 GCF_000164805.1 Carlito syrichta
TGGGCAACTTGGCAAGACCTTATCTCTACAATAAGTCAAAAATTAGCCGGGCGTGGTAGCGCGCACCTGTAGCTCCAGCTACTTGGAAGGCTGAGGGGGAAGGAACGCCGGAGCCGAGCAGATCGAGGCTGCGGGGGCCGGGAGCAGCCACTGCACTCCAGTCTGGGCGACTGAGTGAGACTCCAACTCAAAAATAAATAAATAGGCCGGGCTCGGTGCCTCAGCCTGTAATCCCATGCCTTTGGGAGACTGAGGTGAGTGGATTGCCTGAGACCACGGGTTCGAGACCCACCTGGGCAGCGAGACCTCATCTCTACAATAAATCAAAAAATCAGCCAGGCGTGGTAACACATGCCTGTAATTCCGGCTACTTGGAAGGCTGAGGCGGAAGGATCGCCGGAGCCCAGCAGGTCTAGACTGCGGTGGCCGGGAGTGGCCACTGCACTCCAGTCTGGGTGACACAGTGAGACTGCAACTCAAATAAATAAAGTTTAAAGTCTGAGAGCATGATGCTTCCTACTTTTTTTTTTTTTTGTTGAGGATTGTTTTGGCTATTTGAGGCCATTTATGTTTCCATATGAATTCCTGTATTGTCGTTTCCAGATATGAGAAGAATGATGCTGGTAATTTAATAGGTATTGTATTAAATCTGTAGATTGCCTTGGGTAGGATGGGTATCTTAAAATGTTGATTCTTCCAATCCATGAGCATGAAATATATTTCCATTTCTTTGTGTCATCTTTGATTTCTTTGAGCAGTGTTTCGTTCTTTTCATTGTAAAAGTCTTTCATGTCTTTGGTTAGGAAGATGCCAAGGTCTGTCCTTTCTTTCTTTCTTTCTTTCTTTCTTTCTTTCTTTCTTTCTTTCTTTCTTTCTTTCTTTCTTTCTTTCTTTCTTTCTCTCTCTCTCTCTCTCTCTCTCTCTCTCTCTCTCTCTCTCTTTCTTTCTTTGTGGCTATTGTGAATGGGATTGTGCTTTTTATTTGGGTTTCTGTTTATTTACTGTTGGTGTACAGAAATGCGACTGTCGGGTAACTCCTTCATGTCCCCTCCCACTCTGGTAGCTTTTCTGTCCTCTTAATAAATCCTGCTTAAAAAAAAAAAAAAAGATATGTGACTGTCTTTTGCACATTTATTTTATACCCTGAGACTTTGCCAAGCCCTTTATCAGTGCAAGGAGGTTTTTGACAGATTCTCTTGGATTTTCGAGGTATAGAATCTTGTCATCTGCAAAGAGGGATAACCTGATGTCCTCCTTTCTTATTTGGATACCGCTGATCTCCTTCTCTTGTCTTATTGCTCTAGCTAGGACTTCCAATACTATGTTGAACAGGAGGGATGAGAGTGGGCATCCTTGTCTTGTTCTGGTTTTCAGGAGAAATGATTCTAATTTATGTCTGTTTAGCAGTATGTTGGTTGTGGTTTCTTGCAGATGACTCTTACTATTTTGGGGTATGTTCCATCTGTGCCTAGATGTTCGAGGGTTTTTATCAAGAAAACTGGTTTTTATCAAAAGTTTTTTCTGCATCTAATGATATAATCATGTGGCTTCTGTTTTTACATATGTTGATGTATTTAATTATGTTTATGGTCTTGTGAATGTTAAACCAGTCCTGCATCCTGGGTATAAAGCCTACTTGGTCGTGGTGGACGATTTTTGAGATGTCTTGTTGGATCCTGTTTGCTAGAATCTTGTTGAGACTTTTAGTGTCTATGTTCATCAAGAATATTGACCTGTAGTTCTTTCTTTGTTGGATCTGTAGCTGGTTTAAGTATCAATGTGACGTTAGCTTCATCAAATGATTTGGAGAGAGTTCCATCTTTCTCAATTGGCTGGAATACCTTCAATAGGATTGGTATCAGTTTTTCTTTGTATGTTTTTGTAGATTTCTGCTGGAAAGCCATCTGCTCCAGGGCTTCTTTTTGTAGGTAGTTTTCTTATGATGTAGTCAATTTTCTGGATTGTTATTGGTCTATTTAGGGTCTTGATCTCCTCTTGTTTCAATGTGGAGAGGTTGTATGATGTAAGAAAGTCCTCCATTTTATTTAGATTCTTGAGTTTGTTTCCATACAAGTGTACATAGTAGTCTCTGATAATCTTTTGTATGTGTGTGTGTTTTTTTTGAGTTGGAGTCTCACTCTGTTGTCCAGACTGGAGTGCAGTGGCATAGTCCTGGCCACCACAGCATCGACCTGCTGGGCTCTGGTGATCCTTCTGCCTCAGCTCCTCCAAGGAGCTGGAACTACAAGCATGTGCTACCACACGCAGATAATTTTTGATTTATTGTAGAGAAGAGGTCTCCCTAAATTGCCCAGATGGGTGTTGAACCCGCGGGCTCAGGCAATTCACTTGCCTCAGCCTCCCAAAGTGCTGGGATTACAGGTTGAGCCACCAAGCCTGGCTATCTTTTGTATTTCTTCGGAGTCAGTTGTGACTTGATCTTTTGCATTTCTGATTGTGTTTATTTTGGCTTTTTCTCTCTTTTTCTTGGTCAGTCTAGCTAGGGGTCCATCATTCTTGTTTATCCTTTCAAAGAACAAATTTTTTGTTTGGTGATTTTTTTGTATTATCTTTTTGTCTACAATGTCCCAAATTTGGGCTTTTATTTTGGTGATCTGGATTCTTCCGCTGAATATTAGGGTTTTGATGGTCTTGCTTTTTCAGTTCCTTATGTGATTTGTTAATTTTTAACTTGTGACGTTTCCATTTTCTTCATGTGTGTTCATAGAGATGTGGATTCCCCTCTTAGTACTGTTTTCATGGCATCTCAGAGATTTTGGTAAGATGTTTCTTTGTTTTCATTTGTGTCCAGGTATCTTTTAATCTCTGTTTTGATTTTCATACTGACTCAGGAGTTGTTTAGCATCATGTTGCTTAGTGTTCATGTCTTTGTGAGTTTTGAGGGAATTTTGTTGGTGTTGATGTTTAGTTTTATTCCACTGTGGTCTGAGAAGGTTCATGGCAGTATTTCAATCTTATGGAATTTGTTTATGCATGATTTATGGCCAAGGATATGGTTGATCTTAGAGTATGTTCCATATGATGATTAAATAGAATGTATCTTCTGTGGTTGTTGGATGGAGTGTTCTGTAGCTATCAATTAGGTCCATTTGGTCAAGTGTAACGTTGAAGTTCTGGGAACTCCTTGCTGATTTTTTGTCTTGATGATCTGTCTAGGGTTGTAAGTGGGGTATTTAAGTCCCTAGCTATGATAGTGTTCGAGTCAATATATATATATATATATATAAAAATATTTTTGAGTTGGCGTCTTACTCTGTCACCCAGACTGGAGTGCACTGGCTGCTCCTGGCCACCGCAGCCTCGATCTGCTGGGCTCTGGCGATCCTTCCACCTCAGCCTTCCAGTAGCTGGAACTACAGGCGTGCAGTACCACGCCCGCCTAATTTTTTGATTTATTGTAGGGATGAGGTCTCGCCAAGTTGCCCAGGTGGGTCACGAATCCACAGGCTCAGGCAATCCACTCACCTTAGCCTCCCAAAGTGCGGGATTACAGGCTGAGCCACCAAGCCTGGCAAGTCAATATATTTTTAAAGTTTACCTAGAAGCTGCTTTATGAAAGTTGGTACTCCTATGTTTTGTACATATATGTTTAGGATGGATATTTCTTGTTGATGGAGTGAACTTTTTTTTTTTTGAGTTGGAGTCTCACTCTGTCGCCTAGACTGGAATGCAGTGGCACGCTCCCGGCCACCGCAGCCTCAACCTGCTGGGCTCTGGAGATCCTTCTGCCTCAGCCTTCCAAGTAGCTGGAACTACAGGTGCACGCCATCACACCCGGCTAATTTTTTTTATTTATTGTAGAGATGAGGTCTCGCCAAGTTGCCCAGGTAGGTCTCAATCTGGTGCGCTCAGGCAATTCACTCACCTCAGCCTCCCAAAGTGTGGGATTGCAGGCTGAGCCACCAAGCCTGGTCAGATTGAACCTTTTATCTTATGTAGTGCCCTTTTGTATCTTTTTTAATTTTGATAACTTAAAGGGTATTTTGTCTGATATTAAGATCACAACTCCTGCTTTCTTTTGTTTTCTGTTTGCCTGAAATTTTGTTTCTCATCCTCTGACTTTGAGTCGGTGAGTGTCCTTTCTGGTGAGATGAGTCTCTTGGAGACAATATATTGTTACCTCATGATATTTTATCCATTTTGCCATTGTATGTCTTTTCAGTGGTGCCTTTAGTCCATTCACATTCAAGCTAATTACTGAGATGTGAGAGTTGATTGCTGTCATATTGTTCATATGGCATTTGTTGTTGTTGCTGCTATTTGTTTGTTGTCTTTCTTTTGATTTTTGGGTTGATTCATGTGTGTTTTTGGTGCATTCTTGCATTTTTTTTTCTGCATTCATGTGTGTTTTTGATGCATTCTTGCGTTCTTTTTCCTGCATTCTTGTGAAGGGCATTACCATTCTTTTTTTTCCTTTCTTGTGTGTGTAATACTTTCTTAAGTGTTTCTTGTAGAGCTAGTCTGGAGGCAGCGTAAGCTCATAGGAACTGAATGTCTGGGAAGGATTTTAATTCTCCATCACTGATGAAGTTTAGCTTAGCTGGGTCAGTAATTCTTGGTTGAAATTGTTTATCATTGAGAAGTTTAAAGATTGGGTTCCAAGCTCTCCTAGCCTGGAGTGTTTCTGTAGATAAATCTGCTGCTGTTCTAATGGGTCTTCTCCGGTAGGCAGTCTGACTTTTTTCTCTTGCTGCCTTTAGGATTTTTTTCTTTTATACCTACTGTATGTGGGCAAATTACTATGTGTCTAGGAGTTGGTCTTCTCATTTGTTGTTTTGCAGAGGTTCTCTGAATCTCTTTTGTTTGAATGGTCGCATACTGATGAGATGAGGGAAGTTTTCTTGGATAGTGTCATGGAATGATTGTTCCAGGAGGGTCTCTGTCTCTCTATATGCCTTAGCAATTCCAGTTAATCTTAGGTTCTGCCTCTTGAAATAATCGCTCATCTCTTGGAGGGAGGTTTTGTTCTGTCTTTTTAAGCTTCTTTTCTATGTTTTTAACAGTTTGCGTTAATTCCATATTTTCATCCTAAAGCTCTGAGATTTGTTCTTCTGCTTGGTTAATTCTGCCTTCCATGCATATCAGTTTGTTATTTATTTCATTCACTGTATTCTTTATTGCTGCTATATCAGTTACCAACTCCTTCATTCTTTCCTCTTGTCTTCCTCAATTCTATTTATTCTTTCTATTAATGTCTTGATATCTGGGTTTTTGATCTGAGATCAGTCATTCTGGGGGTTCTTCATGTTTGTGTTCTGAAGTCTGTATTCTCAGGGACCTCCCCGGGGTCTGTGTGAGACCCATTTTTTTTGTTGTTTTTTGTTTTTCTTTATTTGTGTCGCCCCCCCCCCCCTTTTTAAACCTCTTCTTTAATTCTGTCGTTCAGGAATGGGGGGTAGCTTTTACTTCTGTTTGCTCAATCTCCTCCTATTCTTCCTTATGTGGATCCTCTGGCTTTGTTCAATTCTGAAGCTGGATGTTGGGTGCAGGGCTGTACTTTTTGCAGTTTTGAGATTTAATTGAGAGTGGAGCTGTGATTTAGAAATTATCTGCATATCCTAATATCTGCTGACAGGTGTGTGGGCCCTCTGGAACCCTCTTCCCACTTCCTTACAATCTGTCAATGCAGTGGGGGTATAGGTCTTCCCCCTGAAAGCAAAATGAGGTAATAAAAAGGAAAAGAATGGAAAAAGGAAGGAGGGGGATGAAAAGAAGGTGGAGAGAGAGAAAAAGAACAGGGAAAACAGGCATGCCAGCTAACAAATGAAAAGAGACACAAAAGACAGAAAAGATAAAAAAAAAACACACAGAAGCTCATACAAACTGACAACCCCCCCACCACTGATGTACTGTCCCTCAAAAATACCCATACACGGCTGGGCTCGGTGGCTCAACCTGTAATTCCAGCATTTTGGGAGGCCAAGGTGAGTGGATTGCCTGAGCCCGCAGGTTCGAGACCTGCCTGGGCAACTTGGCAAGACATCATCTCTACAATAAATAAAAAATTAGTTGGGTGTGGTAGCATGCGCCTGTAGTTCCAGCTACTTGGAAGACTGAGGTTGAAGGATTGCCAGAGCCCAGCAGGTCGAGCCTGCGGTGGCCAGGAGTGGCCACTGCACTCCAGTCTAGGTGACAGAGTGAGACTCCAACTCAAACAAACAAAATACCCATACACAGACATGAAGTCTTAAAAAAAAGCAATAAAATAATAGAAATAAAGCAAGTATGAGAATGTAATCAAAAACAGAACGAAAGAAAGAAGAGGAAAAAAGAGAACTAAAACAAAAACAATCAAACAAAAAACAAGTAAAACAAACAAACAAAAACAAAACAAAACAAAAAACATGGCCGGGCTCCATGGCTCAGTCTGTAATCCCAGCACTTTAGGAGGCTGAGGTAAGTGAATTGCCTGAGCCTGCGGGTTTGAGATCTACCCAGACAACTTGGTGAGACCTCGTCTCTACAATAAATCAAAAATTAGCTGGGTGTGGTAGCGTGCCCTTGTAGTTCCTGCTACTTGGAAGGTTGAGGCGGAATGCTTGCCGGAAACCAGTGGGTAGATACTGCAGTGGCCAGAAGCATACCACCGCCCTCCAGTCTGGGTGATGGAGTGGGACTCCGACTCAAAAAAAAAAAAAAAAAAAAAATCAAAAAACTTGCTCTGAGGCTGTTCCTGTAACTTCAACTTCCTTTCATCTCTGGTTTCCAGCCCCTCTCCTCTACTGTCTGTGCAGGCTGATAGAGTTGCTGTTAGCATGGGTCAGATGACCTATGGACTACTGTGGGAGAAGGGTGAATCAGATCTGAACTCACCCAGCTTGCTGCCACTGTTGTCAAGTCTCCCACACAGATCTGATGTGTCTGTGCATCTTTCAGCATGGGGGAGGGGCATCTGTCTCTTCGAATTTGATGAGATAACTTCTAGGTCCCAGGTTGGAGGCTGGGTGGAGCTGGGCCGGACAATGCAGGTCTCTGCTTGGTCCTGGGACAGAGAAAATGTCTCTGATTGGTGTTCCCTCACCAGTGGTAAGGCTCCTCTCCAGCTCTCCCAGACCTGCTCTCTCCGTGGATCTGGGGTTTCTGCTGCTCTGCTCTCACAGGTGATGGTGAGGACTGGACCCCAGGTGATGAGAATCAACTGTATTCCGCAGCCTTTTCTCGGAAGAGCCCTAAGAACAACAGATGATCCTGCACACCAGCTGCTTCATTCTCAAGGTGGTGGGGGGTTGCAGTCACTTCCAGAGGAGAGCCCTGGGTACATGAACCCAAGTCTCCCCTCAGACAGACTTTCACTCACCCACTGGCACACACCCACTCATGCAGTCTTTATGAACAATCATTTTTGCAGAGACTTTCACAGTCCAACCTGTCCTGTCACCACCTTGCCAGAAATTTGAATTGTTTTTTCAAGAGAGTAGATAGAATTGAATCCAGCAAGGAACCAGAACCTGTGCCATCAATGTCAGGTGTGAGTGAAACTGCAGCTTGCCCTCTGTCTCCTATTGCTGATGATCCTTCCATCACAATGGGAAGCTCTACCATTTCCCACCTCTTCTCCCTCCTCCAGTCAGTGACTCTTCTTTCCTGTTCCCTTGATGCCAACCCCCTTGTGTCAGTTTTGTAGTGTACTGTACTACTGTATTTTTCAAGGTATTGTACTGTAAGATTAAAAATGTTTTCTTTGCTTTTTGTGTTTGTTAAGCATTATTTGTGTGAACCGTATTATAAACCTTATAAACCTATTATAGTACAGTATTCTATAGCCGATTGTGTTAGTTGGGTGCCGAGGCTAACTTTGTTGGACTTACAAACAAATTGGACTTACTAGCATGCTCTCAGAATAAAACTCATTCATATGTAGGGGACTTACTGTATTGGATATCTATCCAAATAGAAAGAAATCAGTATAGCAAAAAGATACCTACACTCACAGGTTTATCACAGCACTATTCACAATAGCAAAAATATGGAATCAATCTAAATATCACCCAACACATGAACAGATAAAGGAAATGTGGTACATATACACAATAAAGTACTATTTTGCCATAAAAAATGATGAAACCATGTCATTTGCAGCAAAATGGATGGAACTGAAGGTCATTATCTTAAGTGAAACAAACCAGGCACATAAAGTCAGACATCACATGTTCTTACTCATATGTGAGTGCTAAAAAATGTGTACACATGGACATCAGGAGTGGAATGGAGACTCAGAATGGTACAGGGTGAAAGGGGTGATAAGAAATTAGTTAACAGGTACAATGTACATTATTCAGGTGATGGATATCCTAAAAGCCAAAATTTCACATGTCCACCATGAATTTGTACAAATAAAAACAGTGATGGGGGGAAGAACCAGGTACTATTCTTTCTTTCTTTATTTTTTTTGAGTTGGAGTCTCACTCTGTCGCCCAGACTGGAGTGCAGTGGCCGTTCCTGGCCACTGCAGCCTCGACCTGCTGGGCTCCGGTGATCCTTCCACCTCAGCCTTCCAAGTAGCTGGAACTACAGGAGCGCACTACCACGCCCGGCTGATTTTTTGATTTATTGTAGAGATGAGGACTCACCAAGTTGCCCAGGTGGGTCTCGAACCCGCAGGCTCAGGCAATTCACTCACCTCAGCCACCCAAGGCACGGGATTACAGGCTGAGTCACTGAGCCTGGCTCAGGTATTATTCTTATTAATATTTTAAGTGAAGAAACCAAGGCACAAAATGACTTGACTATTATAGTGTTATTTGAATTTAGGTGTAAATGCTATATTTGATTTGGAAAGATGTGACTGGCTTTAGGAATATAATTTGAAATAATTAGTGCATTCTGGCATGGATTTTTGACATACCTTCTGAGGGCCACGCTCACTTCTGGGCAGCCACTTCTATTTCGAGCATCCTAGCCATGCTGAAACCAGAAAAGAGAACTAATGACCCTCCCTGACCAAAGAGGACTCAACACTTTTTCATAATACGCAGACTATCAGGACAATGTTCATTCATCACCACTCTCAGCATGGTCCTCACACTGGAACTGTGAAAGCCATAACTCTGCACCAGGGTTGCTGCCCTTTTTTTCCCTTTGGGGGCTAGGAGATTAGGGGTGGCATTGACGCTTGCTCCTGTCTTACATATATCTAGAGAATTTTTGTGAGCTTCTGTGTGAATCTATATAAGTCTCCTGTGAAATGGGTTATTTGGTTAAAGGAAAATCTCTGATCTTAGTTCTCTTAAAATTTAGATATTAGTCTTTAACAGAACCAAGCCAAGTGTCAGTTACCCAGTGAGCCTCTCACTAATATGTAGCTAAGAAAAAGCAAGCAAGAAAAGGAGACCTCAGTATGAAAAGACATGCTATTAACTGAATCCAAGAGTTAGAAAGTGTTAGGGCATGGATACAGTGAGGGTGGAGGGTTGGAAATGGAGAAGCAAGGGGAAGTGCAGTACCACCAGAGCTGGCATGCTGGAGGTGTGTGCTGGTAACCCAGAGATCCAAGTAATGCAAAGAATTGCAACACACAAAGAGGTGAGAGAAGAAAAGATTTATTTAAGAAAAGTTCACTCTCCACAGACAGGGAGCAGACCTACATTCTAGGTGAGTGTGGCCTCATGGTCCCCTGAGTCCCGGCTTAAATCCTTTCACTTGGAGATGTTGCAATTAGGTAGATATGACTGCCATGTCTTCCTTATTGACCAGCTGTGAATGTCTTGGAGACCCTGTAACACAGAGATCCATTAATGCCTGTCCATATTATCATAGCCCCTATAGAAGCGCTTGACAAGAATTCTAGTGCTCCTGTACTTTCCTGAACAACATTCCTTAGAGCTAATGGAGGGTGCACTTCCCCTTATGGCCTATGCATTCCCAGTGGGTAGCTTTGGGGACCCTTGACTTCCCTATAGATAGCGCCCAGTCTACTGGAAGATAGAATCACTACCTGCTCCCCCTCTGAGGGGTCACAAGTCCTGCGATCTGCATAACTTTTGTAATTACAAGTTTTATGACTTCTACAATCCTTACCCAATGCATAGTGTCTTAGGTCTTGTAAATTCCCTTTACTCTAGGCAAGCTTGATTGCCACTATGAGATACCTCTGGTATCAAGAAGTCTGTGTTTCTGAAAGGACAAAGTCGGCAAAGTTAATTTTACCTAAAGTGTGCATTCTCCAAAACATAGCTTCTACTTTCTCAGCATTGTATTAAGGTTTAGGAACAAGATTAATAAATGCATTTCCAGGGCCGGGCACAGTGACTCAAGCCTATAATCCCAGCACTTTTGGAGGCTGAGGCAAGAGGATTGCCTGAGCCCGTGGGTTCAAGACCAGCCTGAGCAACATGGTAAGACCTCATCTCTATAATAAATCAAAAAATTAACCGGATGTGGTAGCATGTGCCTGTAGTTTCAGCTACTTGGAAGACTGAGGTGGAAGGATCGCCTGGGCCCAGCAGGTGGCCATGAGCGTGCCACTGCACCCAAGTCTGGGCGACAGAGTGAGACTCCAACTCAAAAAAAACAAAAAAAGCATTTCCTGCTCTTGGTCTGTCCTTTCAGAAAGGAGAGATTAACCAGGCAAAGCACCAATCCTACAGAGAAGCCTTGAAGTCCCAGAATGTGTAGGGCTCTCTTTCCTTGGTGCAAGTGTCTCCCTTAGTGTAAGTGGTGCCCTTGGTGTGAGCTGTTAAGCATGCTTTGCTTACTTCTCTAGAATAACAGGATGAAGGGAGGTAAGAAGAGAAATATTACTATACTTTTTTATTACAGTAATTTTAGGGGTCCAAAGTTTTTGGTTAAATGGAGGTACTGCATAGTGGTGGAGAAATCTGGACTTTACTGTTAAACCCAAGATTTTAAATTCGAAAGACCTCAAAGAGCCAACTCCGATGCAAACACATGAGGGTCTTTATTCAGGCTTGAGTCTGGACTCACAAACCGAAACCATCACAGCAGCTCAGGCTTGAGAGCCCCGATCCAGTATGGCAAGCAGTTTTTATGCACAATTACAGAAGGAGGGGCTGGTTTTTCCTAGGCTTGCAACATTAACCAATCAGAAGAGGTCATGATGTAGAAACTGGAGTCCGTGGACCTTGCATAATTAGTCCTCAATAAAGTCCATGGTGATGTCAAGGGACAGGGTTGCTTGAGATTGGTTGGTTTATTTTTTTTGGTTTGCGCGGGCTCTAGCTCAGTTGCCTGTGACTGACGGGAAACGGCTAAATGGGTGGCGTGGAATGTCAGATAAGCTAGGTTTACACAGTCACTGTGCACAAATTAACTTTGGCATGGGAACCGGAGGTTTGAACCAACATAGAGCCCACTGGGAGAGTGGCTGGTGCCTCAGAGTCTACTGCAATCTAAGTAAAGGAATGTCCAGAAGGGGCTTATTGCTTAACATTTACATCCCGTTGCAGAAGCAGAAGAAGTCAGCATGGCAATTGGTACGAACAGAGCTTAACAAGAGTTCTAAGTACAAACACTGCTTAAGACATTGTATAACTATACAATCAGTTACTACCCGGCACCCGACATGTACCTGATTCTACGGGGTCTGAGGTAGGATTTAAAGTACTAAGAATTCATAAAATACAGTGAACGTGAGGTAGGGATATACAAAATACAATGAACATGAGGTAGGGATATATAAAATATAATGAACGTGAGGTAGGGATATATAAAATATAATGAACGTGAGGTAGGGACATATAAAATATGGTGAATGCTTCTTTTACAGCAAGTATAGCTTTTTGAGTTTCTTGGGTCCCTCATTTTTGTGTACCTGTAACTCTTACTAGTACAATGTAACTCCTACAATCACATTGTACCCAATAGGTGATTTTTATCTCTCACCCCCTTTCCACCCTCCCCATTATGAGTTTCCAATGTCAATTATACCATTTTGTATGCTCTTGTAAATTCATAGCTTAGCTCTCCCATATAAATGAGAATGTATAGTTTGTGAATACTTTTTCCCATTCTGTAGGTTGCCTGTTTACTGTGCTGATTATTTCTTTTCCTGTGCAGAAGTTTTTGGGTTGAATTAAGTCCTACTTATATTATTTCTGTTTTTGTTGCATTTGCTTTTGGGGTGATAGCCATAAATTATTTGTCTAGGCTAATGTTCACAAGAGTTTTTCTTGGGTTTTCTTCTATTATTTTTATGGTTTCAGATTTTATATTTAAGTCTTTTTTTTTGAGTTGGAGCCTCACTCTGTCACCCAGGCTGGAGTGCAGTGGCATGCTCCCAGCCACTGCAGCCTCGACCTGCTGGGCTCCAGTGATCCTTCCCCCTCAGCCTTCCAAGTAGGCAGAACTACAGGTGCGTGCTACCACACCTGGATAATTTTTGATTTATTGTAGCGATGAGGTCTTGCCAAGTTGCCTGGGTAGGTCTCAAACCCGCGGGCTCAGGCAATCCACTTGCTTTGGCCTCCCAAAGTGCTGGGATTACAAGTTGAGCCATATATTTAAGTCTTTAATCTTTATTGAATTAAGTTGTATATGTGGCGAGAGCTAGAAATCCAGTTTTCTCTTTCTGCATATGACTATCCAATGTTCCAGCAGCATTTGTTGAATAGGATGTCTTTTCCCCAGTGTATGCTTTTGTCTTTTTGTCTGTTTTGTTAAAGATCAGTTGGTTGTAGTTATTTGGATTTATTTCTGAATTCTCTATTCTGTTCCATTGGTCCATGTGTTTGAGAATATGACTATACTATTGAAATCATGTTGGCAGCTGGGCTCGGTGGCTTCAGCCTGTAATCCCGTGATTTGGGAGGTTGAGGTGAGTGGATTGCCTGAGCCCATGGGTTTGAGACCCACCTGGGCAACTTGGTAAGACCTCATCTTTAATAAATAAAAAAATTAGCTGGGCGTGGTAGTGCGCACCTGTAGTTCCAGCTACTTGGAAGGCTGAGGTGGAAGGATCGCTGGAGCCCAGCATGTTGAGGCTGCAGTGGCTGGAAGCAGCCACTGCACTCCAGTCTGGACAACAGAGTGAGACTCCAACTCAAAACAAAAAAAAAAAGAAAAGAAATCATGTTGATTTTCCATGTCTGTTTACCAAAAATCACTGCCTTTCACACAGTATTTAAGAGGTGTCTAAGTGAACTTAAGATCTGCTGCTTTAGAGGTCAGTATTAGAGAAACCTGTAGTATTTGCTCTTCCTTCAACAAACGATTCACTTATGAGAAATAAAAATAGACCTGGCTTGCTGGCTTAGCCTGTGATCCCAGCACTTTGGGAGCCCCAGGCAAGTGGACTGCCTAAGCCCGCAGGTTCGAGACCCACCCGGGCAACTTGGCGAGACCTCATCTCTACAATAAATAAAAAAATTAGCCGGGCGTGGTAGTGCGCACCTGTAGTTCCAACTACTTGGAAGGGTGAGGTGGAAGGATCGCCGGAGCCCAGCAGGTCAAGTCTGCGGTGGCTGGGAGTGTGCCACTGCACTCCAGGCTAGGCGACAGAGTGAGATTCCAACTCAAAAAAAAGAGAGAGAAATGAAAATAGAATTCTAAGTCCCCTGACTGACTGAATGTAACTCCTCTTGGCCAAGGGGACCTCAAAGAAACCTTGGAAGCTGAGTTTCCGGCCATGATATGGTGAAAGGTCAGACATGCCTTATTTCACCTCCTCCCTTGCTTGCTGTTAGGCCTTCTACCCTAAGGGTTAACAGAAACCAGCTCTTTTAAAAGCACTCCAGGTTGATATCAACCAACTTCCTGATGCTGCTTCTCCCTTTTGAGGTTTCCATACAATCACTAACCAGCATTCCTAATGAGAGACCACTGACCCAGAGTGCTTTTTGCCAGTCTACAGAGAATGTGCCGTGAGGGTTTTCATGTCCTCTGCTTCACCTTTTGACATCAGAGGATAGAAAATTCCAGTCTTGGGCCATGCTAATGCTACCATTTTTTGACCATGGGAACATGAAGGGGCATGAAGCTCAACTGTGGGTGTGCACATCTCCTTTCATAGATATTCATGACTTCTTCATATAGCTTATTAAATATATATATTAGGCCACCTGCTAAGAATAAATTCCTGTTCCTTTTGCTTTTCCCTTGAAATGTCTGTTTTCAACTTCTGGCCAGAGGCTATACTTCTGTCAGAATGGCCACCCCCTAGGTTGCAACCCTTTATGAAAAAGAGGGCTCATTTTCACATTTATGAACTTTGTCATTCTTCAGGTAATAGTTACAAAACAAATTTCTCCCTCTCTTTCTCTCTCTCTCCCTTTTTCTTTCCCAGTAATGGAGATCTCCGCCTTTCCTTTCTTTCTGGCTGATATATTTTCTTCTCCTTATAAGTAAGTTTCTGTATATTCACCTTTCAGTTTAACTTGAAACAATATACCTATTTCCTTTCATCCAAGAGGCAGCCAAACGTTGAATACGAAACTAATTCTTCATGGGAGTTTATTCTTGAAATCTGCAGGGAATTGGGTTAGGAAATCCAGACTTAAATATTTCCTAATGAGTTGCTTTATTTATTTGTTTACTTATTTATTTATTTAGAGTCAGAGTCTCACTCTCACCCAGGCTGGAGTGCAGTGACACATTCATGGCCACCACAGCCTTGACTTGCTGGACTCAGGGGATCCTTCCACCTCAGCTTTCCATATAACTGGAACCACAGGCCTGCGCCACCATGCCCAGCAAATTTTTTGGTTTATTATAGAGATGAGGTCTCGCCAAGTTGCCCAAGCTGGTTTCAAACCCCTGGGCTCAGGCAATCCTCTTGCCTCCACCTCCCAAAGTGCTGGGATTATAGGCTTAAGCCACCGCATTGACCAAGTTGTTTTAAATTAAATAACTATTTTGATAGAATGTCTGTTACCTGGAGGACATCATAAGCAAATCGGGTGGAGTTGCTACTGGGTGAAAGACACCTGTGTGAGCCTTGAGAAGGATTTGGCCTTTTACAGTGAAAGTGCCTATCTTTGATCTCTGTTACATAGGAATGTGAAACAAAAGAAGGCTGAGAGGTAATCCATTCCCCACTGTGCCTATCATAGTGCCTTAATCACAATGGACACATACATTCTTGAGTGAGCTGATGGAAGCTGGCCTGCAGGTGTGAGAACAAGAGAAAAGAGAAGTTACATATGAGGGGCAGAAGGTAGAAAGGATAATTTTTCTATTTTAAGGCACTGTCAAATGCTTGAGGGGGGCATGGGTCGGTGCATTTTGATTTCTGGGGAGATGAAACACCCTGAGTTGAACAAGAGAGGAGGAACCCCAGGAAAATGCAGTTAACCTCTAAGTCTGTAAAGGACTCTGCAAGAATGTATGAAGGTAAGAAGTGCAGAAGTTGTGTCTCCCTTAAATCCCATTAGAGGAGAATGAAGGCATTTTCACAGTGATATTTTTTTTTAAGTGAATTGCAAGAAATAGAATTTTTCTTTTCCTCCCCATGGGGGCTGAGTGAGGGGCCCTAAGCTGGCACATTCAGAATAATGGTGCAAGAGCAATAATGAGACCTTTCACTAAGGACTGATTTGTCTGCAGGAAGGGGGACGTCGTCAGGTATCCATTGTAAGAAGACTCGCCTTCTCTTAACAATGGCTCTGATGAAACTGCTAGAAGGTTCTTATCAGGAAGAAAAGCTCCCAGCAGCAGGAAAGGGGGGGAGGAAATAATAGGCTACAAAACCCCAAATCATCCTCTAAGCTCAGCTCAGGGGAGGTAGTGAGGGGGGAGGCATGCTTCCTGAATGCCAAGTGACGTTGGCTGGTCAGTCAAAATGAGCCTCTAAAGAGACATATTAAAAAAGATGAGAGAGAGGCCAGCTCTCCTCAGGCAGCTTTTTGCAGGGAATGCCAGGATGGCTGGCTTTAAGCTGTGGAATTCTAAGTTTCTCAGGCTCAGGTAAACAGCTAGAAGTCATAAAAGCTTATCCTCTGGCCTCCAACAGGGGATTTTCTAGACCCAGGTCACAGGGTGACCCCTTCTCTAGCTGAATTCTAAGGAAAAAAATCACAACCAGAGGGGTCTTGACTAGACTCTATGTTCATTTTTTCAGGTTACAGACACTCAGATTCAGAAACAATGAGTGCTATAGAAGGGATAAGAAGTTAGAATTAAATTTGCACCTAAATTAAATTTAGTTAGATGCTTTACTGCTTTGGACTTATTTAACCCTCATCACCTCCCAATATGTGAGTATTATTATTTACTACATGATTAATGTACTCTGATCAAAACTCCAGTCATATTGCCCCTTGTTCAAAATGCTTCATTGGCTCTCTTAAATGAAGTTAAGCTCCATCTCCAGCATTTAAAGCTTCCACAATGTGGTTGCAACTCGCCTCTCCTGCTTTTTCTCTCACTGCTTAAATACATGTATCGCTTGCTTTAGTGCAAGTAAAGTTGACTCTTTGATGTTGTTCACACAAGACTTTTCTTCTCCGTCTTCATGCCTTGATTAATGCTATTTCCTTCGTCAGAAATATTCTCTTATATTTTTGTTTACAGTGCTCCCTTCACTTGTTGAAATTCTACCTATGTACCCATTTTAAAGTCATATGAATTCTACTTTATGAAGTCTTTTTTTTTTTTAAGTTAGTGTCTCACTCTGTCTCCCAGGCTGGAGTGTAGTCACACAATATGATCATGGCTCCCACACCTCGACCTCATGGAGTCTTTATTATAGTGGAAATACCTTTTTCTTCCTTGGAACTCTCAGAGCACCTTTCTTCTCTCTTATGGGACTTCTCTTACTGTACCTTATATATACAGGCATAGCTTGGAGCTATTGTGGGCTCAGTTCCAGACCACTTTGATAAAGTGAATCACACACTTTTTCTTTTTTTGAATTGGAGTCTCACTCTGTCACCCAGGCTAGAGTGCAGTGGCATGCTCATGGCCACTGCAGCCTCGACCTGCTGGGCTCAGGTGACCCTTCCACCTCAGTCTTCCAAATAGTTGAAACTACAGGCAGGAGCTACCTCTTCTGGCTTGTTTATTTATTTATTTTTGATTTACTGTGTAAGAGACAAGGTCTCACCAAGTTGCCCAAGCTGGTCTTGAATTCCTAAACTCAGGCAACCTTCTCACCTCAGCCTCCCAAAGTGCTGGGATTACAGGGATCACATATTTTAAAAAAATTTTCCAATACATAAAAATGTTTTGTTTATAGTATCCTGTAGTTTGTTAAATAGATAGAATGTCTTTAAAAATAATGTACATATCTTAATTTTAAAAATACAGAAAGGGATTAGCAGTAGTGGGACGCTGCCAGGGGAGTTGGGGGTGGGGCACATAACATCAATAAGTGTAACCAAACTTGACCGGCGTAGTGAACACTTATGTACCTAACCCTGAATTGTACCCCACATCTTTAAAATAAAAATAATAATTAAAAAAATAAATATATTATTGCTAAAGAATGCTAATGATGATTTGAGCCTTCAATGAGTTGTAAATTTTTTGCTGGGGGAAAGTCTATCTTTGATGTTGATGGCTACTGATGGATGGATGTGGCAATTTCTTAAAATAAGACGTCAGTGAAATTTGCCACATCAATGTACTCTTCCTTTCATAAAAGATTTCTTTGTAGTATGCGATGCTGATTGATAGCATCTTACCCAAAGTAGAGCTTCTTTCAAAATTGGAGTTAATCCTGCCACTGTTTTATCGACTATGTTTTTGTAATATTCCACATCCTTTGTTGTTATTTTAACAATGTTCATAGCATCTTCACCAGGAGTAGATTTCATTTCTAGAAACCAGTTTATTTGCTTGTCCTTAAGAAGCAATTCCTCATTTGTTCAAGTTTGATTATGAGATTGCAGGAATTCAGTTACGTCTTCAGGCTTCACTTTTAATTCTAGTTCTCCTGCTATTTCCCTCATATCTGCAGTTCCTTTCTCCACTGTGATCTTGAATACCTCAAAGTCATCCATGAGGATTGGAATCACTTTCTTACAAACTCCTGTTAATGTTGATATTTTTATCTCTTTTCATGAATCCTGAATGTTCTTAATGCTAATGGCATCTAGAATGGTGAATCCTTTCCAGAATGTTTTTGATTTACTTTGCACAGATCCATTGGCAGAATCCCTACCTATGGCAGCTATAGCCTTACGAATGTATTTCTTACAGAATTAGACTTGAAAGTCAAAATTAATCTGTGATTCATAGGCTGCAGAATGAATGTTGTGTTAGCAAGCATGAAAACAATATTAATCTCTATGTGTATCTCCATCAGATCTTTTGGGTGACCAAATACATTGTCATTGAGGAGTAATAGTTTAAAAGGAGTCTTTTTTATTAAGCAGCAGGTCTCAACAGTGGACTTAAAAATATTCAGTAAGCCATGCTATAAACAGATGTAATGTCATCCAGCCTTTATTGTCACTTTTTTTTTTTTGAAAGTATAATTTATTGGCCTGGCTCAGTGGCTCAGCCTATAATCTCAGCACTTTGGGAGGCCGAAGCGAGTGGATTGCCTGAACCTGTGAGTTTGAGACCAGCCTGGGCAACTTGGCAAGACCTCATCTCTCCAATAAATCAAAAGTTAGCCAGGCATGCTAGCCCATGCTTGTAGTTCCAGCTACTTGAAAGGCTGAGGCAGAAGGATCGTCAGAGCCCAGCAGGTTGATGCTGATGTGGCCGTGAGAATGCCACGGCACTCCAGCCTGGGCGACAGAGTGAGACTCTGACTCAAAAAATAAAAAAGAAAGAAAGAATTTATTGAGAGGACAGAAAAGCTCCCAGAGTGGGAGGGGACCCCAGGGGGTTCCCCTTTATTGTTACTTTTATAGTGCATAGGCAGAGTAGTAGATTTAACGTATTTTTTAGGGACCCTGGGATTTTCTGAATGGCAGGTGAGCATTGGTTTCAACTTCAACTCATCAGCAGCATTAGACATTAATAAGAAAGTCAGTCTGTTTTTTGAAGCTTTGAAGTCGGGCGCTGATTTCTCCTCTCTAGTAACTATGAAAGTCCTAGCTGGCATCTTCTTTCACTATAAGGTTATTTCATCTACATTGAACATATGTTTAGTGTAGCCACTTTCCTCAATTATTTTAGCTAGATCTTCTGGATAATATGCTTCAGTTTCTTTATCAACACTTGCTGCCTCGCCTTGTAGTTTTATGTTATGGAAAGGGCTTCTTTCCTTAAATCTCATGAGCCAACTTCTGCTAGCTTCAAACTTTTCTTCTGCAGCTTCTTTACCTCTCTCAGCTGTCATAAAATTAAAGAGAGTTAGACACTTGCTCTGGATTAGGCTTTGGTTTAAGGAAATGTTGTGTCTGTTTGATCTATCCAGGTCACTCAAGCTTTCTTCATATCATCAATAAGGTTATTTCACTTCCTTATTCATGCGTTCACTGAAGTAGCACTTTTAATTTTCTTCAAGAACTTTTTCTCTTTTTTAAGGTTTTTTTTCTTCTTGTTTTAACGAAGAACTAATCCTAGAAGGAACTTTTCCTTTGCATTCACAACTTGGTTAACTGGCTCAAGAGGCCTAGCTTTCAGCTTGTCTCAACTTTGGACATGACTTCCTCACTAAGCTTACTCATTTCAAGTTTTTGATTTAGCATGAAAGATGTGAGATTTCCTTTCATTTGAACACTTAGAGGTCATGTACAGTTATTAAGTGCCCTAATTTTAATTTTATTGTGTCTCAGGGAATAAAGAAGCCCAAGGAGAAGGAGAGAGACAGATGTACAACAACAAACTGGGCAGTGTAGTAGTCAGTGCTCACATAACATTTATTGATTACATTCACTGTCTTATATGGTTCACGGTGCCCCAAAACAATTACAATATTAACATCAAAGATCACTAATCACAGATCATCATAATAGATACAATAATAATGAAAAAGTTGGAAATACTGCATGAATTACCAAAATGTGACACAGACATGAATTGAGCACATGCTTTTGGAAAAATGGCACTGATAGACTTGCTTAATGCAGGATTACCACAAATCTTCAATTTGTAAAAAGTGTAGTATCTACAAAGTATAATAAAACGAAGAACAATAGAGCTAGGTATGCCTGTAGTCATTTATGGTCTTATCTAATCCTCCCTGATAAAGTATGTATTTCTCAAGAGCAAGGACTGTGTCCTGCTTATCTTTTTAAAAATCTTCCAATGACTAGCTCATAGTAGGTAATCATTAAATAGTGATTGAACTGGATTTCATTGGCATCTGAATTTCTAGTTCTGAAGTAGCATGAGTTTTCTTTTTCCATTTCTAAGTTGATTTGTAAACAAATTCACAGGAGACATCTGGATCCATAAAGGCAATATTCAAATACTAGATGGAAGGATACATAGGAAGACTAGGAACTGACAAGGATCCTTATCAGTGACAGACTTGTTTAAATGGACTTGGATTTGGGCTCCTTTTACTTCTTTTCCTGCCCTCTAAAGAGGGATAGGGTAGAGTACTGTAACATACAACTTGTTGCACACTTACCCTGTGCCTAGCTCCTCATTGGCAATTTTATATCATTAACTTGTTTAATGTTCATAATCTTTTTGTTTACTCTTTAAAGGAGACATTATTCCCATTGCATAGTTGAGTAAACAAAGACATAGCAAAGTTAAATAACCTGTTTAAAATCATACAGTCAGCCAGGAATGGTGGTTCACGCTTCTATGGGAGAATCTCTTGAGCTCAGGTGTTTAAGAACAGCCAGGGCAACATAGCGAGAACCCATCTCTACAAAAAATTTTTAAAAATCAGCTGGGCATGGTGGTGTGGGCCTGTAGTCCCAAATACTTGGGAGGCTGAAGTGGGAAGATTGCTTAAGCCCAGGAAGTCAAGGTTGCAGTGAGCATGGGCAACAGAGTGAGACCCTGTCTCAAAAATAAAAAATAAATAAATAAAATAAATAATAAAAATACAAAATAAAATAAAGATAAAAAAAATCATACAGCCAATAAAGATTTCAGCTCAAATGCTGGCACCAAATTCTTGCCCTTGATACAATGCTGCCTCCTGAGCTTAAACTAGAGGATTCTCTGGAAAAGGAATAACCAGGGAAGGCATGGAAGATGTAGCACTGTGTTAAAAATAAAGTTTTACAGAGTCCCTTAAGGATAAAATAGATGGATAGCCAGATGTAGCAGTGGGTACTATGCTTGTTGATCCTTATAACACTTGAAGCAATTTTGATTATCATCAAATCCAGGAGCCACTGCTCTGGTAGACAGAATGTGAATACATTAGTTAGAAAATTGGTTCAAAGTCCATTTCTGCCGCTGACGAGTTAAGTGAAGTTTCAGCTAGTTTCATAAACTTGGTGACCTCAGTATTCTCATCTATGGGTGGACAACATAATTCCCTCTGCAATGCTTTTTATAAGGATTAAAAGAAAAGATTAAATGTGATTAAATGACCATAGAAGAGAAGAAGTTGCCACCTTGATGCTTGAGATACACGCAATTTGAACATCCTTTAAACATGTTTTTTGATGGGTTATTTTTTTATTACCTAAAAGTGGCCAACTCCAGGTGATAAAACATTTTATTTTAATTAATATCTATCTCTGTGCAGGAAACTTTTTTGACCCAACCATACATTCAATGACTGCCCTTTCAGGGTGTTCCTGGAGTACCCTATGCCCATATTTGTCCTTATCCTGCCTCACTGTACAGTAATTATCTATAGAAGAGTCTTGGCAAGATGGTCCTGAGACAGAGCAGGGGAGATGGCAGTATCCCTATTTTTAAGAATAGCAAAAATATTTAATAACTTGTTTAAGACTATGTGATTAGCTAGTGGCAGAACTATGGGCTGGTTCCCACAATTTATTCAGCTCCACCAGGGAAAAGCAACTTAGAAGAGGAGCTTTTCCTGGTTCAGGGAAGAGGTGACAGTTCAGAGGTTGAGGAGATTGGTTTTCTCTTCATCTCTAATGTCCTTTGATTTCTATGCTCTAGTTACATGTTAATGGTTTGGCAGAAACTTAAAAATTAAACTTGTGAAAGCCATCACTGTTATCAGACCTCTAGGTAATTACAGTAGCTGTCAAAGGTTTAAGAGCCAACATCCCACCTGACCCTTTTTAAATGACTTAAAAGTGACATCTTAATGAGAAAGGAAAGCAGGAAAGGTGATTTTTTCTAAACAAGAGATTTTTATGGAGAAATTGACACCAAATTTTACTGCCTACCCAGAGAATATGGATGAGATGGGGAGCACAGCCCAAAGCTGTTAGTTTCTGTTTGTTACTTCTGTTCCCTTAGCCTCTCTCACCCACTGGAGTCTCTTGTGAGAAGTCACACAGAGGTGTGCTGAAGAATTATCCTTCTAGCAGGACTTTATGCTCGTAAGCACATTTGAGATAACTGAATTACCAGCTCCAGTCCATTCCCTTTCTTTTTTACCTCTAGGCCTGGTCAACGGAAATCTATTGGGTACCAATACTGAGCTACCTCTTATTTTAAAGATATAATTCACATACCATAAAATTCACCTTTTTATTTTATTTTTTTGAGTTGGAGTCCCACTCTGTTACCCAGACTAGAGTGCAGTGGCATGCTCCCAGTCACCGCAGCCTCGACCTGCTTGGCTCCAGAGATCCTTCCTTCTCAGTCTTCCAAGTAGCTGGAACTATGGGTATGTGCCACCACTTCCGGCTAATTTTTGAATTATTGTAGAGACCAGGTGTTAACAAGTTGACTAGGTGGGTCTCGAACCCACGGCCTCAGGCAATCCACTAGCCTCAGCCTCCCAAAGTGCTGGGATTATAAGCTGAGCCACCGAGCCCGGCCTAAATTTTGGATTTTTATGGTTTCCCCTCTTGTAGATGTACTTTTGTGTCAGCACTATTTGTTGAAAAGACTGTTCTTTTCCCATTGTATTGTCTTGACATCTTTGTGAAAAAATCAGCTTACCATAAATGTTAGGTTTTCTTTCTAAACTTTTTTTTTTTGAGTTGGAGTCTCACTCCGTTGCCCAGACTGGAGTGCAGTGGCACGCTCCTGGCCACCGCAGCCTTGACCTGCTGGGCTCCGGCAATCCTTCCGTCTCAGTCTTCCAAGTAGCTGAACTACAGGCACGTGCAACCACCCCCAACTAATTTTTTGATTTATTGTAGAGATGAGGGCTTGCCAAGTTGCCCAGGTGGGTCTCAAACCCACGGGCTCAGGCAATTCACTCACCTCAGCCTCCCAAAGCATTGGGATTACACGCTGAGCCACCAAGCCCAGTTCTTTCTAAACTTTTAACTTTATTTCATTTATCTACATGTCTTTCCTTATGTTAACACCACATTGTCTTTCTTATTGCCACTTTGTTTTATTCCATGTGTTTTTTGTATTAAAATTGGAAAGTGTGAGAGCTCCAACTTTGTTTCTCATTTTCAAAATTGTTTTGTCTATTCTGGATCACTTGCAAATATTAGGGTAGTTTGTCAATTACTGTAAAAAAGTCAGCTGGGATTTTGGTAGAGATTGCATTGAATCTGTAGATCAGTTAGAGTCATGTTAAGAATATTAAGTATTTAGTTTATGAATATGGGATAATTTTTCCATTTGTTTTGGTCATATTTAATTTCTTTCAATGTTTTGTAGTTTTTAGTGTATACATTTTACACTTCTTTTATTAAGATATTCCTAAGTATTTTATTCTTTTTGATGCTATTGTAAATAAAATTGTTTTCTTAATTTTCTTTGCAGATTGTTCAGTCTGAGTATATAGACTGTGCACTTGATTTTTGTTTATTTATCTTGTATCCTGTTACCTTGCTGAAGTTGTTTATTAGTATAAGTACAATAGTCTATATGTGTGCAAGTGTGTATACAAGTTCTGACAGTTAGGTTCACAAACTTGTCACTATGTGCTTACCTTGGCAGCACTGAACAAACAACTTGGTAAGGTTTCATAACTTTGGTATATCAGCATCTCACGGTTGTGTTTGTGTTGATGTGTGGCAGTGTCTTGCTGAGTGGCATTTATTATTGTTGTCGCAAGTTTTTATGTGCCATCGCAAGAATATCAGAACTTGAATTAGAGCAATGAACAAACATTGAATTTCTTGTTAAACTTGACAACAGTGGAAGTGAAATGAGGGACATGTTAGTCAAAATTTATGGGGATAACACCGTGAAGAAAATGGCAGTTTTTCTGAGGAGAGAGAAAGTGTCACTGATGTAAAGAGGTCAGGACAGCCAGTAGCAAGCAGAACTGATGAAAACATTGCAAAACCTCATTGAATTGTGCATCAAAATTGTCAGTTGACTATGAAAAGCATAGCAGACCAAATAAACATCAGCAGAGAAACAGGAAAATTTTAACTGAAAATCTTGGTATGAGAAAGGTTTGTGCAAAAGTGGTGCCAAGGAGCTCTTACATCACGACAATCCACCAGTTCACACAGCACTGTCTGTGAGGGAATTTTCAGCCAGTAAATAAGTAACTGTATTGGAACATCCTCCCTACTCACCTGATCTGGCCCCCAATGACTTTTTCTTTACCTGAAGATAAAGGAAATATTGAAAGGAAGACATTTTGATGACATTCAGGACATCAAGAGTAATATAACGACAACCCTGATGGCCATTCCAGAAAAAGAGTCCCAAAATTGCTTTGATGAGTCCACTACATGTTGGCATCAGTGCATTGCTTCCCAAGGGGAGTACTTCATAGATTACCATAGTGGTATTCAGCAATAAGGTATGTAGCACTTTATCTAGGATGAGTTTGTGAACTTAATTGTCAGAACTTTGTATCTATTTCTTAATACTTTATATATACAAAATATATTTTTTCCTTTCTGATAATTATATTCCATTTTATTGCCTCATTTTATTGCTAGACTCTGTAGCACAACATTGAATAGAAGTAATAAGAGTGGGCATCCTTGTCTTGTTCCAGTATTAGGGGGAAAGCATTTAGTCTTTCACCCTTAAGTATATTACTTGAGTTTTCCTTAGATGCTTGCTATCAATTTGAGGAAATTCCACTCTGTTCTTAGTTTTTCTGAGTTTTTTAAAAATCATAAAAGGGTGTTAGCTCTGTCAATGCTTTTTCTGTATCTATTGTAATAATCGGCTGGGATTGGTGGCTCAGCCTGTAATCACAGCACTTTGGGAGGCCGAGGTGAGTGGATTGCCTGAGCCCACGGGTTTGAGACCCACCTGGGGAAATTGGCAAGACCTCATCTCTACAATAAATAAAAAAAACTAGCTGGGCGTTGTAGTGCGCACCTGTAATTCTGGCTACTTGGAAAGCTGAGGTGGAAGGATCACTGGAACCCAGCAGGTCAAGGCTGTGGTGGCTGGTAGCATGCCACTACACTCCAGTCTGGGTGACTGAGTGAGACACCAACTCAAAAAATAATAATAATCATGTGAGTTTTAAAAATTTTATTAATATAACATTTTACGTTGATTGATTTTTATATGTTGAACTAACTTTGCATTTTGAGATTAGCCCTATTTGGTCATGGTGTATAATCCCTAATATACTCTTGAGGTATTCCCCAAATCATGAACTCCAAGCTCAATTATACCAGAAACTATCCTTAAGGAACTGAAGCTGTCAGTTTTACCTTGTTGTTAAGTGTTTATAATGGCCTGAATTTATTCCTACATTGTGTTTACATTAAGATACCTCCATCTGAGCTCTTTGGACACAGTGGCTGCAGTGATTGTACGTTCATCTCTGGGTCCCAGTACTGAGTTCAGTCTTGCACATAGTGAGTATGCAACAAATGTTTCCAAATTTCTTAATTCATACATACGTTAGTAATTTCCAAAATAAATTTCACCTCTTTGGAGGGCATCTTCTATGGTTCTGAGCCATAGGAGGTTGTGAGGGGAGGCTCTAAAGAAGGAAATGTACTATACATACTAACACTTCACTAAGCACTAATGATAAAATTCTACCTTGTGATTATTCAGATTTATTTGAGAGGTGGAAAACAGAAATTAAATTAAAGATCAAGGTTTTTTGTTGTTTATTTTAGGGATACTTCAACTGATAGTTGTTTTGCATATATCTGGTTATAAGATGGAAAGCAACAATTATTCCCTTACATAGTTTTTGTGTATATTCTTTCAACTCTGCTTCTGTGAGAATGATGCAAACCTTGACCACATTCTTCCTCAATAACTTGCACTGCCCGTGGAACACAGGAGGAGTGTAATTAATATTTGTTGAATAAATAAATGAACTGCTGTTTCAGAAAAACTCTCAAACTGTGTGTTTTCCTCTGGTCTCACACTAAAACAACAATAAACACAGAAGATGACTTCTGTGACCCCAAAATATGTGGAAATTTCTTCCCACCAGCAAACAAGCAAGCAATCATTTCTACAGCAGACACCAATTGGATGTCCTCCAATTCAATTCTGGATATATATATATACCTGGATATATATATATCAGATCTCACAAGTTGAGGGCTCTGTTCCCAAGACTGCACCCATTTCCCACAGACATCAGTCACAAGTCTGGGCTTCTGGAACTTCTGACTGAGTGGTTTCAAGTTAAAGTTTCCATGACCCCCCTCTTTGGGTTCAACTAATTTGCTGGAGTGGCTTAGGGAACCCAAGGAAACACGTTTGCCACGAAATTGCAAAGGATACAGATGAATAAATGCATAGAAAAGGTAGGGAGGAAGGTGTGGAGAAGTTTTATGCTTTCCCGGAGTGCCATCTTTCAGAATCATTTACATTTTCAGCTATCTGGAAGCTCTCTAAACCTTGTCCTCTTGGGTTTTTATGAAGACTTCATTATGTAGGCATGATTGATTTAGCTATTGGCCATTGGTGACCAGTTTGACCTTCAGTCTTTCTCCCCATCTCCTGAGGTTGGGAGATGGGGCTGAAAGCCTAATTATCTAATCATACCTGCAAAGACCAACCACACTCTGAAGCTATCAGTCATCATCAGCAAAAAGACAGCAGTTTGAAGAGTCCAAAGATTTTAGGAGTTGTATGTCAAAAAACGGGGACAAAGACCAAATATGTATTTCACAATATCACAAATACCAATACATATTAAATGAAAAATAAATGATAAAAGATGAAATCAGGCTGGGCGTGGTGGCTCAGCCTGTAATCCTAGCACTTTGGGAGGCAAAGGCTGGAGGACTGTCTGAGCCCACGGGTTCAAGAACAGCCTGGACAACTTGGTGAAACCTCATCTCTACAATAAATCACAAAAACTAGCCCAATGTGGTGGCTTGTGTCTGTAGTTCTATCTACTTGGAAGGACCGCCTAAATCCAGCAGATGGAGGCTGCGGTGGCTGTGAGCGTGCAGCCTGGACAACAAGAGTGATTCCAACTCAAAAAAAAAAACCAGGCTCGGTGTATTCCCTGCTTTGGGAGGCTGAGGTGAGTGGATTGCCTGAGCCTTGGTGAGACCTCATCTCTACAATAAAATCAAAAATTAGCCGGGCGTGGTAGCGCACACCTGTAGTTCCAGCTGCTTGGAAGACTGAGGTAGAAGGATTGCCAGAGCCCAGCAGGTCAAGGCTGCAGTGGTCGGGAACATGCCCCTGCAATCCAGTCTGGGCGACAGTGAGACTCCAACTCAAAAAAAAAAAAAAAAAAAAAAAAAGATGAAATCAGTATAATAGACACTTTCACAGAGGATCTGAATTGTCTCCCACATTTCATGTTTAAATCAATGTCATTTCCTATCTCCATTCTTCCCAGAAAATCATTTAAAAATGGTCTCATCTTTCTTTTCTTTTTTCTTTTTTTAATTTCAAGTTCTGTCCTCACCTTATGGAATCTTTCTATTCAGGGTATAAACTGTATCAGTGACATAAGCATCACCTCAAAGCAGAATCTCAGGGTCCTTCCCAGACTTAATAAATCAAAATCTGCATTTTAGAAAGATTTCCAGGTGAAGTAAAGTTCAAGAAGCAATGATCTAAAATGTGGCTATATGCTTGAGCCACATGCTTCACTTTCAATTGAATCTTGGTATCTGTAGGTACAGTTCAACGTGAGATAACAGAAATCAGAGTGGAAGGATTCATTTCCTCTTAATAAAATGAAATCAGCAAATAGTTATGCAAACTGTATTGGATGGATGGGAAGTAGGTGTTTATATGCTCTGACAAGATGTGGGAATATAGTCACTCTTTCTAAAGAAATACCTTAATAGCAGCCCACAAGGGCTGAAAATTTTGTCACAGTCATTATTTTTGTATTCTAATTAGTTCATCACATCAGGTGAGACAATTAGACAAACTGTTGTTGTGTAAGTTACTTTAATGTAGTTGATAAAAATAGATATTAAGTAGAGGAAAGTCCAATTTTGATGGGGGATGAAGCAGCAAAAAAGTCATAGAAGACAGATAGCAAAATACGTGTGGTTGCTTATGGAAACCTGTGTGGACAGTGCCAGGAACTGGTGTATTACTTAGGGTATTCCAGAGAAACAGAATCAATAGGATAGTTAGATGATATAGATACTGATATAGATACATAGATATAGATATGGATATAGATTGGATATATTAGAGGGGATTTATTATGGGAATTGGCTCACACAAATATGAAGGCCGAAAAGTCCCATAAAATGCCATCTGCAAGCTGGAAAACCAGGAAAGCTGGTAACATAGCTCAGTCCAAGTCCAAAGGCTTATGAACCAGGGGATCTGATGATGTAATGCTCCATCCAAGGTTGATACCCTGGGATACTGTTAGCTGCTAGTACAAATCTCAGTGTCCAAATGTCAGGGAACATGGACTTCTGATGTCCACAGGAAAGAGAAGATGGGTGACTTAGCTACAGAGGAGAGAGCAAATTCATCTTTTCTCTGATCTTTTTTGTTCTATCTTGGTCCTCAGTCAATTGGATGGTACCTGCCACAATGGGTGAGGGTTAATCTTCCTTAGCCTACTGATTTTAATGCTTATCTTCCATAAAACCCTCATAGATATACCCAGAAATACTGGTTTACCAGTTATCTGAGTATCTTTATTTTTATTTTTTAATTTTTTATTATTGTTTTTTATTTTTTTGAGTTGGAGTCTCACTCTGTTGCCCAGACTGGAGTGCAGTGGCCGCTCCCGGCCACCGCAGCCTCGACCTGCTGGGCTCCAGCGATCTTTCTGCCTCAGCCTTCCAAGTAGCTGGATTTACAGGCACGCGCTATCACACCCGGCTAATTTTTGATTTATTGTAGAGATGAGGTCTCACCAAGTTGCCCAGGTGGGTCTCGAACCCGCCGGCTCAGGCAATCCACTCACCTCAGCCTCCCAAGGTGCGGGATTACAGGCTGAGCCACCAAGTCCGGCTTATCTGAGTATCTTTTAACTCAGTCAAATGGGCATCTAAAATTAACCATCACACTGGGATTGCTAGAGAAAGAAGGAGTTGCTCTTTCTTTAAGTAAGAGAGAACTCAAGATATACATCATCCACATCACAGTATTATATCTGCCTAGGCTTGACTATTGAAGCAATTAAATGATACTTTTCTAGCTCAGGTTTGATTTTTCCTTATTGAGAACCACCCAATGATTCTTGGTATGGAACAGTGGCAACAGTTTAATAAGATATGCCTTCTTATACTATTATTCGGAGAGAGAGACTGATGGGAAAGAATGCAAACCTCTTCCTGGCACGGATGGATAAAGTATTTTGCTTGGGGCAGCTCAGTCTTAGCACATTGAAGACAGTTCCAAGAACCACATTATAAATGCTTCAGGGAATAAAAGAGTTGGCTGGGAAAGGAATAGCAACAGGACTAAATATGGACTGGCCAACTAATCATCTTTGAAGTGGGAACCAAGCAGAGTGGTGATGATCCTGTGAACAAAAACGTATGGGGAATTTGCCTGGGCTGTAAGGGATAATACGAAACAAATATACAGTGAAGGATCATCTAGGAAGAATACTCACTTCAATGGATTTGTAGAGGGACTGACACCTTCTCTCTTCTTTCCCTTTCCAGAATGTTATACATTCCTCATCTTTGTTGTGTGTACATTTCTAGTGTAAGAAATCTGAAGAGACAACTTAAAAATTGCCTGAAGAAAGACCACATGGTGTATACTAACTTAAGCAGGTGATGTAAATAGCAAAAACAAGGCCTCCTCCCAAACTTATGCCCCTGGATAGGCGTACCTCATTTGGAGAAGGTCTTTTTTTTTTTGAGTTGGAGTTTCATTCTGTCGCCCAGACTGGAGTACAGTGGCCGCTCCTGCCCACTGCAGCCTCAACCTGCTGGGATCCCGCGATCCTTCCGCCTCAGCCTTCTGAGTAGCTGGAATTACAGGCATGCATTACCACGCCCGGCTGATTTTTATTTATTCATTTATTGTAGAGATGAGCTCTCACCAAGTTGCCCAGGCGGGTCTTGAACCCATGGGCTCAGGCAATCCACTCACCTCAGCCTCCCAAAGCACGGGATTACAGGCTGACTCACTGAGCCCAGCTGGAGAAGTTCTTTTTAATGAAAGGCTGGGTTCTATAGATAGGGATATACTACTTCCCATATTTTACTTTTGCTTCATGAGAGAACAGTTATTATATAATATAATAGTGGAGTTTTCAGTTTTGTTTTTTAAGTCCATGGAACAATTTGGTGGATTAAAGAGACTTCGGTGGCTCTTTTACCTAAATAAGAAATTATTATCATGATAATACTTTAATGTTAATTGTTTTCCTTATTTTTAAAAAATTGATTCAAACTGACAATGGATAATGTCTTTAAAAAAAACACAAACTGTATTTGTGATTGTTTTAATTCAGACTGCTATAACAAAATAGCATAGACTATTTCAACCTTAAATTTTGAGATTCAGAAAATATGATTAAGTATAGAGTGTATTCAACTTCATAGCTTGAGAATGGCTACCCAGGAGTACAGAGTCAAGTCACCCTGAATATACACTCTGATTAGCAGCAGTTACAAGTGAACTTTTAACGAAAAAAGAAGAGGCATTTCTAAGCTGTTTACCAAGAATTTACATGAAAATAACATAAGCCATTGATTGGCTATACATTATTCTTTATATTACAAATTCCAGGGACATGAAGATAATTGATGAGACAGCTAGTCAGGAGCAAAGAAGCCTTTAAAAATGTGCTCCTCTGCATGGGTGTGCCCCTCCCACACTGAATTCCCATACTCATGTCTCTCTAGGCCTGGTAAGTTTTGCATATCCCACAGATCCTAGACTGCTTTGAGCTATTTTCTTCTCAGCTGAGTGGCTTATAGACAACAGAAATTTCTCACATTTCTGGAGGCTGCACGTTCAAGATCAGAGTGCTAGCAGGTTCAGGTTCTGTTGGGGGCCCTTCTTTAGGTTGCAGAGAGCTACCTCCTTGTTGCATTCTCACATGACTGAAAGACAGCAAGCTGGCCTCTTCTTGTAAAGTCACTAATTCCATTTATGAGGGCCTTACCCTCATGACATAATCACCTCTCAAAGACTCCACTTCCAAATATCATTACATTGGAGATTAGATTTTAACATATGAAATTTGAGGGGTCATAAGCATTCAGTTCATAAAAGTGACCTCACTTGCAGATTCTCTGAGACATTTTGGGGGCCACTTTTATAATACTGCGACTGTAATAGGTCTATCATTTGAGGTGCAGCAAGTCAATACATGAACGTTGACTGGGTGCAGCAGATCTTGCCTGTAATTCTAGCACTTTGGGAAGCTGAGGTGGGAGGACTGCTTGAGCCCAGGAGTTCAAGACCAGCCTAGAGAACATAGCGAGACCTCATCTCTTAAAAAAAAAAAAATCAAAAAATTAACTGGGCATGGTGGCATGTCCCTGTAGTCCTAGCTACTCAGGAGGCTGAGGCAAAAGGACTGCCTAGACCGAGGAGGTTGAGACTGCAGTGAGCCATGAGTGTGCTACTGCACTCCAGTTTGGGTGACAGAGTGAGACTCCGACTCAAAAAAAGTGAACACCGAGAGTTATAGCAAAGAGAGGTTAATAACTGTGGGCAGCTAAACAAGGAGATGGAAGGAAACTTCAAATAACCTCCCTGAGGAGTTTGGAGCTAGGGATTTTAAAGGGCCTGGAGTGTGCTAAGGTATGGGATCATTGACTGATCAAAGACTGTAAGGGGACAGGGAGATGAAGACATTTTCAGTTTTTGGTTTTTTTTTTTTTTTTTTTAGTTGAAGTCTCACCACTTTGCCACCCAGACTGGAGTGCAGTGGCACGCTTCTGGCCACCGCAGCCTCAACCTGCTGGACTCTGGGGATCCTTCTGCTCTCAGCCTTCCAAGTAGCTGGAACTACAGGCGCGCGCTACCACGCCCAGCTAATTTTTTGATTTATTGTAGAG
>NW_007259804.1:403719-408273 GCF_000164805.1 Carlito syrichta
CCAGGTGGGTCTTGAACCCACGGGCTCAGGCAATCCACTCACCTCAGCCTCCCAAAGGCGCGGGATTACAGGCTGAGCCACCGAGCCTGGCCGACATTTTCAGTTTTTCTGTGGAAGTCTTTCAACTGGTTGGCATCAGTCATTTCACTGGAATTTAGGATCAGAAAAATATCTTAAGCAATTTTTAAACAAAAGTCTTATGATTCTAACGTAAGTGATCCGAACTATAGGAACCATAGGGATGTAAATCAATTCTTCAACAAAAGCCTTATGATTCAATTAGAAATTGAATTGCCTTTGTAAAAATGCCTTTGTAAAATTAATAAAAAGCCACAAGGTTAGAATTATAATAGGGGCCTAAATTCTCTTATGTCCTGACTCCTGGGGGTAGGGGGGAACTGCATGCAAGTCTGATAAGCTTATTTTCTCTTAAAGAACAAAATGAGCCCTTCGGTCATACAGGACTCCTTGAAGGCGTTCAGAAGTTTGTTTGGCTGAAGTGCATGAGCAGCTTTAATCTTGGGATCCCATCTCCTGCATTTCTTTCTGCTAGGCTATACTAGTTAAACTGTAACCAGCCATTATTCCCTTGTTTATTTCACTATAGTGGCTTGCTGCTGGTCACAAGTCTTGTCATATAGATAATATCACTACTGTAAAACCTAAGACTGGTACACGGGGTATTTTTCAGACTCTGTATTCTGATAGACCCACTGAGCCCTCCTGGCTCTGTGATCCATACTAAAGAACTTACTCAGCTGGTCTTATTCCCCGGCTCAGAAACTGATTCTGGGTCAGGCTCGGTGGCTCAGTCTGTAATCCCAGCACTTTGGGAGGCCGAGGCGAATGAATTGCCTGAGCCCCCTGGTTCAAGACCCGCCCAGGCAACTTGGCGAGCCCTCGTCTCTACACTACATCAAATAAATTAGCCGGGTGTGGTAGCGCACACCTGTAGTTCTGGCTACTTGGAAGGATGAGTCGGAAGGATCGCTGGAGCCCAGCAGGTCAAGGCTACGGTGGCGGGAGCGTGTCACTGCACTCCAGTCTGGGCGACGGAGTGAGACTCCAACTCAAAACAAACAAACAAAAAACTGATTCTGTATACAAATGTAGTTTTGACACTTCCATGACTTCATCCTCAACCAATCAGCAGTGGTCATTCCCTAGACCCCTACCTGCCAAATTATTTTTTAAAAAACTCTAGCCTAAAATTATTGGGGAAGCTCTTTGAGAAATATCTCCCACCCTCCTCTGTCAGTTACTTTGCTATTATTAAACTCTCTATTGCAACACTACTGTCTCAGTACAGTAGTAAGTCCCCTACATACAAGCGAGTTCCTTTCTAAGAGCACATTTATAAGTCCAATTTGCTAATAAGTCCAACAAAGTTAGCCTAGGTACACAACTAACAAATTCATCTATACAGTACCAGCTACATCACCTCTGATTTTATGCTTGCTTCTGGACATCCTGGGATTTAAATAAAGATGCTGTACGACTGTACTCTATATAGTACTGTACAGTAAAGTACACAAAAGCACAACTACTTGTTGAGGATACTTGCACATGACAGTGTGTGGCAGACACATGAACTAACATATTTTTTTGGGTTGTTTGGGGGTTTTATTTTTTTTTGAGTTGGAGTCTCACTCTGTCTCCTAGGCTGGAGTGCAGTGGCAGGCTCATGGCTACCACAGCCTCAACCTGCTGGGCTCAAGTGATTCTTCTGCCTCTGCCTTCCAAGTAGCTGGAACTACAGGCGTGTGCCACCATGCTTGGCTAATTTTTTGATTTATTGTAGAGACAAGATCTTGCCATTTTACTCAGGCTGGTCTCAAACCCCTGGGCTCAGGCAATCCTCTTACTTTGGCTTCCCAAAGTGCTAGGATTACAGGTGTGAGCCACTGGGCCTGGCCAACATACATGATTGGACTTGTGAATGCATGTTTGCATCTTTGGAAGCTTGCAACTTGAAGGTTCATATGTAGGGGACTTACTATATATTGGTTGTTTTCTGTGCAGTGGGCATAAGAACCCAGTCATGCTGTAACAAAATCCTATCTGCTGGAACAATGAGTATCTGAATGGTCCATATCCAGTGCTATATGGCTTTCAGTTATAAGGAAGTGGGCCATAGTGTGATCTGATTAATGTTTAATTATAATTATCTTTTTGTCCAGAACTTGGCATGAAATTCTTGTTAGCCCTTTGAGGATAATTTCAATACTGCCATGATAGTGGACAAGGGTGGTCCCTGGATCTGTTGCAAATATCCAGAAATAAACTTTTTCTTCCAAACAATTTATTGGCTTTTACAAAGGAAGGCTATGACAATTAGGTGTATGACTTAGGCCTTACTGGTTGGAGGACAACTGGCTTAGATATTTAGTTTTTGGGTAGAAAAGTATAGGGGCCAATGGAAAACTTCCTTTGACCTCTAAATGCTCACTGAAAATCAACTGACAAAAGACAAATTAATAAGAGAGAAAATACGAATTTATTAAAGTGCATGGGAGTCTTACAAAATATAAGATCTTGAAGATATGACCAGATGGTTGACACTTTTTTATCATCTTGAGGTTATAAAAGAATGAGGGCTTGAAGTATGGCCCCAAACAGGTTGTGGTTGGTAAATAAGGCTACATAGTGGCAAAACAAAGTTATCAGTGAGCAAAGGCTTGACTAGCAAAGCCAGTCTTGTTATATAGGTGAAACCTCACAAGTAGCAGCCCTCAGAGAGAATAGATGGTCACTGTTTCTTTCAGACCTTTAAAGGTGTCAGACTCTTAGTTAATCTTTCCTAGATCTGGACAAGGAAGGGCCTCAGAGAAAGCCTGGTTGCCTCAAAATGCAGATTCTCTCTACAGATGCAAATCTCCCCCACAAAAGACAGCTTTGCAGCTATTTTTGTATTTCCAGCCCTTCTGAATGGCCGTCTTAAAATATGTCAAAGAAGTATATTTTGGGTGAAATGTGTTGGTTTCTTTCAAGAGAATGGGAAGTGAGATGCAAGATGAAGCAGAGGAAAATATAGAGCTAGGAGCAAAACTGAGCTGTAAAGCTTCCTGGCAGTGGCCCTGAAGCTGGAGGACTGCTCAGCTTTCAAATGGGAAGTGGAAGCTTGTACTTGGTTATTTATGGGGAGCACCCCTGGAGCCTGGTCCTGAAGAAACAGCCCCATCCTATTACTCTGTGGAAGTGGTTGTAAACATTTACAGATCCTGAGCACTTTGAGCACATGGTGGGCAGGGTTTTCAGAAGCAGATTGTTCACTTGCCAGCACACCGCAGGCCACTCATAAACACTGTCTCCTTGGAAAACGTGCTGACTTCTATTTCATATCCTTCCCGCCTCCCTTCGACTTTAGGAACTGGGGTTTCAACTAATGTCAGCTCCTCCTTCCTGGGGTAATAGATACCAAGAGGTTAAACGACTGCCTTGGTTGATAGGTTTTCCCACCAGCAGTCCCTTTTTCTGAAGAGGGTCTCCATTTTGCATGCAAGGGAAGTATTCATGGCCTTATGAAAGTAAGCTGGTTCAACACAAGGTAACTAAACTCCTCTGGAGTAGAAAATACAAAGCTGAACGACACGCATCCAGCCACAGATGTACTAATTTAATTTCATGCCCTGACATCAGCTGCTCCTCTCCACTTAAAAGGAACATTTGCATCCATCTGTCATCATCTCACCCTTTCATTTGAAAATCTCTTTGCTCTCTTTTCTTTCCCTTCACTCTTCCCCCTCCACCACAACTTGATGAAATAATGGGTCACATTTAGAATCCAAACTCAGGCAATTCATATTCTGAACTGATGTGATTCTGTTCCATTCTAAGTAAACCTCGAAGGGTGTCTGGGGAGAAGAAATCAAGGGGCCAAACAAAAAAGCAAGTGAGAGAAGATTTCGAATGCAAATCAGCCTCCTCAACCCATTTGAAACAACCTGCTGTGAACTGGGCTAGAACCTAGGGCCCATTAGCACCTTGTTAGGCTGTCAGAGCCTGAGCAGCTGAACAGGGCGATAATGGGGAGAAAATGGCTGAGACCTTTTTGAGCTCAGCTGTAGCTTCTTGGTATTCTACCCTATTCACTTTTGGGACCTGAGGGGCAGGGCCAGTAAAACAGTTGCTCAAGAGAAAAGAAAGGTAAGTGAGAACAACTTGATCAAACTTGTTACTTTTTTTTTTAGCAGTTTTTCTAGTGAAAAGAAATACAGAGGTTAATTTAAGTTTTCCAGTGTGAGGGGCGATTGATTTCTTTTTAGTGGGGATCCCCATGTGCTTGCTATCTCATGCTTCATTCTATATTAATTTGAGATTTAGTAAAAAAAACATTATAGGATGTTAAAGACTGCATGGTAAAAATCTCAGTGACTAAATCTTAATTCTCATAAGGCAAATCCTCATATATAAAATCTATGATTAACACGCATATCCATAGAGATTCATTTGCAAATGAATTTAAAAATGTACTACTTACTTGCTTTAAGATTTGTACAGGAGCCGGGCTCGGTGGCTCAGCCTGTAATCCCGCGCCTTTGGGAGGCTGAGGTG
>NW_007259804.1:408528-483759 GCF_000164805.1 Carlito syrichta
CTTCAACTCAAAAAAAAAAAAAAAAAAAATTTGGAGAGGGAACGCTTACTAGAACATCCTGAAGATTTCTTTCTCTCTGTGCTTTGGTTAAGAACCAGGTTAGCATCATTGTCTCTAACATCATGATTTGTGTAGTGTAGAGAACACACAGCTCTTGCTGATCACATTTACGTCTTGATATCAGAGCTATTAGATATTCTACTATTTTTTTTTTTTTGAGTTGGAGTCTCACTCTGTCACCCAGACTGGAGTGCAGTGGCTGCTTCTGGCCACTGCAGCCTCGACCTGCTGGGCTCCGGTGATCCTTCCATCTCAGCCTTTCAAGTAGCTGGAACTACAGGCGCACACTACCACACCCGGCTAATTTTTGATTTATTGTAGAGATGAGGTCTCGCCAAGTTGCCCAGGTGGGTCTCGAACCCGCAGGCTCAGGCAATCCACTCACCTCAGCCTCCCAAAGCGCTGGGATTACAGGCTGAAACACCAAGCCTGGCTAGATATTTCACTATTAAGCAATGGAAGTATTTTCTTTTTTTCATCCTAAAAATGCACGATTTAGTATGAAATAAACTAGAAGAAACTTACTGACATTAATGAACCATTAGAAATGGCAGTGGGGGGAATAAAACTATTATGTGGTTTTTGCCAAAAAGTTTGAATGTGAAATAGTGTTTTTAAGGTCAGACTTAATAAGCTTGGGCCAACTTAGGGTCAACGACCTTACAAACTTAGAACATGTGCACAGAGAAAACAAGCAAATATACAAACAATAGCCACATGAATTAGTGTGTTTGGGAAAAGGCCACTGCTAGAGAACCTGTGGTTTCCTAAATGTCTCTGCCATTTTCAATCCAAACTTCTTTGGTATTCTTTTAAAATTATTGTGTTGTCATTTCCAGGGTAGTCTTAAGTGGTTTTGTTTGGAGTAAGGGAATAGATTTCATGACCTCTTAAGGTCACCAGAATGTTTCTGTGCTGTCAGGTATTCTCAAGTACCAATAAAGGATAAATAATCCAAGGGTATTTATTTTAGTTTTTATTTCAATCTGGAGGTGAAGATTAGGATACAATACAAGAACAATTCTTTTGTCTCTCTGTCAGGATGAAAAATGAGTAATAAATAACCATATTATACTTAATTTTATAAAAGTGCAAAGTAAGTGCAAAATCTTGCAAGTTTTCAAATAGTGCAATGTAAGTGCTAAATGCTCATAGTGTTTTGCTTTCATTCTGAAGGGAGATTTCTCCCACTTTTTTTCTATAGGCAGGATCCCTGAGTGTTAACTGACATCCTGCTTTTCTTAAGGGATATGGAAATTTCCCTGGGACAGCTGTGCTCTGCTGGCTAAGGAGCCCACAAGGTTAATGAACACCCACAAAGACTGAGGAGGAGAGAGAGCATTCCTCAGCGGATGATTAGCATGCCGGCATTCTTTCCTCTGTGGTAATGATGGTCAAGAAGGTGCCTGGTGATAGAGGGGAAAATGGACGGTTGCTGCTTCTTCTGCCTCAAATGCTTATTAAAATTCATTTCCATTCAAATAGCCATCCTCTGATTTTCATCATCAAATAAGCACACACTGTACATACTTAACAGGCAGGAGACCTGTGCGGAGTTCATGTCTTTTTGAAGCAAAGGCCTGTTCTCTTAATGAGTGTCCATGCTTATCTCTGTATGTAAATTTCGTCCCTCTCCTCTTTCTTACCCCCTCCACCTACTGTTACCCCAGTTCTGGGATCTTTGATGGGCAGCCTAGATGCCTATTGTAATGATAATTCACTTGGAGCTAAATGGAATCTCCTCTTCTAGTCTAGCTCATTATAAAGGTAAAGCCCTTGAGAGGGCTTGAGAGGGCAGGCTGAGAATGAACAGGTTTATGGAGTTGTTTTTTCCTCTACAAGAGGCAGAGACAGAGGATGGGACTGCTTTCCTTACTTCTCTTGGCTTTGGGTTTATATCCCATCGGAACTGGCCTCCATTCCCAGACATGTTGATCGGTCTTCTGGTTCCTGGGGACCACCATCAGCTGGAAGGCATTTCAGCTCAGGCAGTTCAACACTGAACAGATGCTGGGAACAGCTGGGCCTGCCCTACTGTTGTCAGTGAGAAGCCAAGTGGCAAATGTGTGCTGAGCTTCTTTAATGGGTTCACGTGCTCTGATAATTCAGCACACCATAAAGATGTTGGCCTCACCTGTGGTAGCCAGGTAGCCCCTGGTAAGGTTTCTTTTAATTTTTTTAAGCTTAAGAGACATAAAAAAATTACTTGAGGAATCTGAAAATCTCAGAGAACATGATCAAGAAGCATACCAATAAAACAGCCTAATATGTGGTGAAAGTTCTATTAAATTCAGGGAAGAATTGCATTTTCTTTTTTTTTGAATTGAGTCTCACTTTGTCACCCAGGTTGGAGTGCAGTGGCTCACTCATGGCCACTCCAGCCTCAACCTGCTTGGCTCAGGTGATCCTTCCACCTCAGCCTTCTAAGTAGCTGGAATTATAGGCACACGCTACCACGCCCAGCTTATTTTTTGATTTATTGAAGAGACGAGGTCTCACCAAATTTCCCAGACTGGTCTCAAATCCTCAGATTTGAGGCTCAGAAATCCTCTTGCCTTAGCCTCCCAAATTGCTGGGATTACAGGCTGAGCCACTGCACCCAGCCAGGATTGCATTTTCTAGCATGATTCAATTTGTAAATTATCTTATTATAATTAAGGACCAATCGGGGTGGAATAACAAATAGCTTTCTTTTATTTTCTTTTGTTTTTCTATTACTTGCCTTTAATAATAAAATTAAACAAAAACTTTCAGGTCTAAAATAAGCTAACTCAGTCTTATGGGTTGAAAAATCACTGTATCTGCAAAGAGTCTTGATGGGGAAAGAGAGGAAAAAGTTAGTTTTGCAAAGCATATGCTAAAACAAAATATTAAATAAGTGATATTTGGGGTAAAGCAAAGAAAACATTTCTTGTTCAAGGTCTGGTTTTTGTGATTTCTTTCTTCTGTTGAAGCATATTGTGTCTCCTAATTTTAGAAACTTGATTATTCATAGGAAGTTGATTCCAATGAAGCAGTTTCTGTATTTTTCAACAAAAAAACTGAACAAGTTCGGAAAGTTTGTCTAATCTTCTTGTCTGAACGTCTCAAGTGGAGAGCTCCCCCAAGAATTTTGCCGCAGCTGCCAGGAGCTCATTTCAAACCCTGGGGAGCCTCTAGCATAATTTAGGCACCAAGTGACCTGACAATATCCGATTCCCTATTGCTTTGGACATGTTGTTTTTCACGTAGGGAATGCCGCTCATTGCTCACTGAACAATAAGAATAAAATTGCGCAGATGTAGAATTATTAGAGTAGCTGTTTTAGTCTCATCAATATCAGGGTTGGCAAACATCCCCTTTTCTTATCTGTAACAAAAACCAGCCAAGGCAATGTGAAGGATTCCAAGAGAGGCAATATGGATGAAACCATTTATTAGATTTATAAGAGCTGAAGGAAAGTGCTAAAGCTATCCATCTTCTATACTTTATTGAGAACAGGACCAATGACTCAGACTATCAGGACAGTATCTTCAAGGCAGAATTGAAATCCTAAAGTAAGCAGAGAATAACTGCATACAATTTAGGAGAAAAGAAATCAAAGACAGGAGTAAGAAATGCATGTAAGCCTTCAAAATACATTGAATACAAATCTGTAAGAAACAGTTGTGCAGCAACATAACTTTGTAAATAAAGATTTCATTTTAGAAAGCTTTAAAGAGTTTAAAGTTTTTTTTTTCTTAGTCCTTTTCTCCATTGGAAATCATAATTCTTTGTTTTAGAGTTGGAGTTGGAGTCTTACTCTGTTTCCCAGGCTGGAGTGCAGTGGCACATTCATAACCACCGCAACCTTGACCTGTTGGACTTAGGTGATCCTTTCGTCTCAGCCTTCCAAGTAGCTGGGACTACAGATGTGCACCCCCATGCCCAGCTATTTTTTGTTATATTATAGAGATGAGGTCTTTCCAAGTTGCACAGACTGTTCTCGAGCCCCAGGACTCAGGGAATCCTCTTGCCTCAACCTCCCAAAGTGCTGGGTTTATAGGTAGGAGCCACCATGACTGGCTGGAAATGATAATTTTAAATATAAACTAACCATGGATAAAATTATTATTTGAGTCATATGAATGCATATGTATGAATGACTAAACTAAGAATGATGTAAAGAACAACTAATACCATTTAACTGAGAAACTACACAAAGCAGCTCTTTGGCTTGATGAAATTATCAAAATTGACTGAAAAATTCTTTTCTGTATTGAAAAGTGTCTTGAGCACATGGGAATTTGGAAACTAGATAAATCTAAAGACGTTTGCTTTAAAACCTCAACAATTCAAAGTTCTAATATATTCATTAAAGGATTGTGTGTGTGGGTTTAGACCCTACTTTGCAATTTACAAGAAATGTGTTTTGGGGCAAGTTTCATTTATTTTCTCTATGGCTCAATTTCGCCAGTTGTAAAATGGAGATAGTAATAGTCCTTAGTGCAAAAATGGAACTTATAGATAATAAAATTAAAGCATTATTATTTAGAAAAGTGAGCGACAGAGCCCTGGAACATTCTAGAAGAGAGCTATTATAACACAAGAAAAAGGCTTGGGCTGCCAGGCTCGGTGGCTCAGCCTGTAATCCTGCGCTTTGGGAGGCTGAGGTGAGTGGATTGCCTGAGCCCGCAGGTTCGAGACCCACCTGGGCAACTTGGTGAGACCTCATCTCTACAATAAATAATAATAATAATAAATTAGCTGGGTGTGGTAGCGCGCACCTGTAGTTCCAGCTACTTGGAAGGCTGAGACAGAAGGATCGCCCCAGCCCAGCAGGTTGAGGCTGCAGTGGCCGGGAGCGGCCACTGCACTCCAGTCTGGGTGACAGAGTGAGACTCCAACCCAAAAAAAAAAAAAAGGCTTGGGCAAGAAAATATCTGGGGTATCTGGTCAGTGCAGAGAATTGAAGCTAAAATTATAATTCCATTGAAAATAATATTCACAGTTGGGCTCGGTGGCTCAGCCTGTAATCCCGCGCCTTGGAAGACTGAGGTAAGTAGATCGCCTCAGACTTTGGGTTTGAGACCCACCTGGGCAACTTGGTGAGACCTCATCTCTACAATAAATAAATAAATAAATAAAAAAGTCACCAGGTATGGTAGCGTGCGCCTGTAGTTCCAGCTACTTGGAAGGCTGAGGTGGAAGGATCGCCGGAGCCCAGCAGGTCGAGGCTGCGGTGCGGTGACTGGGAGCCGCCACTGCCTTCTAGTCTGGGTGATAGAGTGAGACTCCAACTCAAAAAAAAAGAAAAAGTAATATTCACTGAGCATCTGTTTCACGTTATACACTCACTGCTCCTTTGTATACTGTATTCAAGTAATGAAAATAAGATACCTTACAATTTTCTTTGTTTCAAGACAGAATAAAATAAGTACTAGAAGGAGGGCACATACATGGAGCTATGGGAATTTTTAAAAGAGAAATGCCACTGTGGGGGCTCAGAAAATGATATCCCAACATGAAGGCCTCAGAAGCAAAGTCTCTCTCTCTGACCTCCTTCTGCCCTCCTGTTTTTGACCCTCACTTCCCCCTTAGGCAAGCCAAAGAAACTAGAATTCCATGTCCTCAGTGCAGTTGTCAAAACCAGAACCCCTTTTCCCTAAAACCTGCCATAAAGTCTAAAAGTATTATTATAACTTTCCCACACCTTTTTGTGTACCAGATGACTATAAAAAATTAAGACCCTCATTCCAGAAGGGTTCTACCCCATACCTAGGAGAAATAAATACTATAACAAAGAAGCCAAGAATAATCTAAACAGACAGGTCTTCCATCTATTACTATTAGATCCTACCCTTTTTACCCAGTCACATCTCTACATGGCTGTTCCAGCTTCATCAAACCTAAAAATAAAATCAGATTGCTTCCTTTGTATCTTTGAGTGTTCATTACAAAGTCTCCTGTGTCAATCTAAGTTCCATTATAACTATCCAATCTAAGTTCCATCATAACTAAGAGTCAACATTTTATCCTCTAACCTATCCACTTGGCACATTTCAGCTCCTGACCCTTTATTTCTGCTTCTAGTTTACAGAATGACACTCCTGAACATTCTCTTCACAGTACTCAAAGACAGTTGTGCGAAAAAAATGAATCCAATTATAAAATAGTACCTGATGATGCTGGCTTAGAGTAACTTTGATAGAGTATATTTGTTATGTTTTTTCTCTTATTAGCATTTGCTATAGGGGTGTTAGCTGTGACCCTTATGATGGGGAAGAAAGGGATCATTCCCTTTTGCCCCTACTTCACCTCCAGCAGCAGTCAGAAAGAGCTTAGTGAAAGAGTGCGTGAAGATACTTCCTTTAATTGTGGTGAGTGGATTGCCTGAGCCTGAGGGTTCGAGACCTGCCTGGGCAGCGAGACCTCATCTCTACAATAAATAATTAAAAAAAAAAATCAGCCAGGCATGGTAGCACATGCCTGTAATTCCGGCTACTTGGAAGGCTGGGGCGGAAGGATCGCCAGAGCCCAGCAGGTCAAGGCTGCAGTGGCCGGGAGCGGCCACTGCACTCCAGTCTGGGTGACAGAGTGAGACTCCAACTCAAAAAATAAAAATAAATAAATAAATAGATAGATAAATAAATAAATAAATTTCAAAGGCAGAAGCTGAAAATGTTCATTTATTTAGCAAGTATGTATTGAGTATTTGCTAGACACTCATTTAGATGGTAGACATTCAGCAGTGTGCAAAGTGGATGAGTTGCCTTACCTGGAACCAGAAACATTTGAATTAATGTTCTTTGATTTTAGAAGAAAAAAATCTAAATGTTATGATGAAAAGTAAAAGTTATTTTCAAATAAATATCTTAAAGACATAATGCTTCACTTACCTCTATCCAACAAGCATATAATTGTGATCCATTTCCAAAAATTGAAAAATTAGAGACAAAATTTTATAGATGGACATAAAGTAACAAAATCTTAAAATAAAAAATGTACTCTTCACTGTTTCCTTGTCTCATTGTCATATCCATTAAGTTTTTCTATTTGACATCAAGATGATAATTTTATTTATATATTCATATCTATATTCATATCTTCCTCTCCATCTCAATATAAATTTCCTTAAGAATAGTATATCCAATCTAAGTTCCATCATAACTAAGAGTCAACATTTTGTCTTCTTATTTTTATTTTATTTTATTTTTTCTTTTATTTTTTTGAGTTGGAGTCTCACCCTGTCACCCAGACTGGAGTGCAGGGGTACCGCTCCCGGCCACCACAGCCGCGACCTGCTGGGCTCCAGAGAGCCTTCCGCCTCAGCCTTCCACGTAGCTGGAACTACAGGCACGTGCTACCATACCCAGCTAATTTTTTATTTATTGTAGAGATGAGGTCTCGCCAAGTTGCCCGGGTGGGTCTCGAACCCACAGGCTCAGACAATCCACTCACCTTGGCCTCCCAAAGTGCTGGGATTGCAGGCTGAGCCTCCGAACCTGGCCTAACATTCTGTCTTCTAACCTGTCCACTTGGCACATTTCAGTTCCTGCCCCTTTATTTCTACTTCTAGTTTACAGAATGACACTCCTGAACATTCTCTTCACAGTACTCAAAGATAGTTTGTGTGGAGGAAATGAATCCAATTATAAAATAGTACCTGATGATGCTGGCTTGAGCTCTATCAATCTCCCCGAGGGAACAAGGTAAAAAAACTAATGTTGATGAATCCTGTCACTCTGCCCCTAAATTACAACATTATTTAATTAAAGGTAGTATAATTATTAGCAAATGTGGCAGCACCATGATTTTTTAAAGTATTGTATTTTGTTTATTGGACAGGCACATTTGTCCTTGGTTTGCCTGAAGGCCTCAAATGTCCTGGGCAATATCCATCTTCATTGAGTTTTGAAATCCCAGTAGTACAAACAAGCCAGATGGCCCCCCCAAATGAAGATGAATGCATGTAACTGTCATTCACAAGTCTCAATATTGCCATATGCAGACAGGACTTCTCTGCTTGTGCACAAGAGGAGCAATGTGTTTCTGTCCATGGTTCTGAAAAACCTACCTTGACTTCAGATGTGGAAGAGACATTAATGAAGACAGTAATAAATAATAGAAAGGCATATTTAAAAGTAGAGTTCTGACTTAATGCCATTTCCCAGAGACACATATGCTTCATTTATAACTTTTTTTTTTACAGTGCTGGTTTACTAATAGTCTCTTTTTAATTATCATCCTCTATCTCACTCTCTTTTGATTGACCTTGGGTCATGGGAAAAACATGTCAGGTTTTGCAGGGGGAAAGGAGCATGTATTTATTAAAGGCAGATAGTTGAACTGCAGCTAGAATTGGTCACTTCCTATTATAAAATCTCATTTCAAAAGTTTTACAACTCAACCATAAAAAATTATACTTTTGGAGAAAACTTAGCAAGGAAATGACTCTGTGCAGACTAATTATGGAAAAGTCCTGTAACCTACACATTGTACTCATGAAAAATAAAGCAATGCTGAACTGGAAGTGCCCAACTATCCACTACCCATTGTGTGAATTATAATTTGAAAATCGACAACTAAATAGTGTGTTTAAGACTTCAAACCTCAGAATTGTACAAGGCTAACCAATTTGTATTGGTATCCAGAAAAGAACATTGATTCTGGTGCAAGAAATGGCTGAGATGCTGAAGTTCATGAGCCAGCTGTTAGGCATCTGTTCTACCTTTTACCAATATCATTATGAGGAAGAGGTTTAGTGACTTGGCAAGAAAAACTAACATCTGATTCATTTGAAATCATTAAATAAGATGACACTACTTTATCCTACATCAGGGTCTTCTGAGTCCTTTTAGAATAGGTTCAGGGATTTCTCTAAATAATGGTATTTAAAAGTAGAAAATGGGGTGGGTCCAAATTCAAGACAGCTGTTCTTGTACTACAAAGAGATACATGTATCTCTAGCTCAACAGAAAAATAGGAAGAAAAAACAATTTTTTTTTTCTGGAATGGTCAATAAAATAAAACATAGAATTCAAATGTGATACATGTTTGAAACTTACATTTCAAATATCTATAAACATTAATATGTCTGTCTTAAAAAATAAATTACTGCTATTTGATTGTATGGTAAATTCTCTCAGTGGTGAGTATTCAGATAAAAGAAAGGAACATAGAAATGGTAATTGTATGAGAGTGCTTCAGTAATTCTTGTAAATGAGCTAATTTATTAAATATTTCACACTGAGCACTCAGAACAATGACTGACACATATGGAAGGGGGCAAACATTCAGAATTTATTTATTTGAAAACTTCAGTCATTTTCAAAATACTCTCCATTTGATGCAATATACCTATTGAGACACTTTTTCCACTGCTCAAAACAGTTTTTTTTTTGAATTCGAGTCTTACTCTGTTGCCCAGACTGGAGTGCAGTGCCATGCTCCCGGCCTCTGCAACCTCAACCTGCTGGGCTCTGGCAATCCTTCCACCTCAGACTTCCACGTAGCTGGAAATACAGGTGTGCGCTACCACGCCCGGCTAATTTACTTATTTATTTATTTATTTACTTATTTACTTATTTATTTTTAATCGGATTCTCACTCTGTCACCCAGACTGGAGTGCAATGGCCACTCCCGGCCACCACAGCCTCGACATGCTGTGCTCTGGTTATCCTTCCGCCTCAGCCTTCCAAGTAGCTGGAACTACAGGTGCGTGCTACCATGCCCGGCTAAGTTTTGATTTATTGTAGAGATGAGGTCTCACAAAGTTGCCCAGGCGGGTCTCGAACCCGCGGGCTCAGGCAATCTACTCTACCTCAGCCTCTCAAATGTGCGAGATTACAGGCTGAGCCACCGAGCCCGGCTTGAGAATTGTTTTCATCCAGGGAAACAAACAAAAAGAAGTCACTGGAGGAGTGATTGGGTGAATAGAGAGGGTGAGGCATGATGATCACGCCATTTTTGGTAAAAAACTGCTGAACACTCAGCACAGTGTTGGGCAGGTGCTTTGTCATGGTGGAAGAACGAGTCAACTGTTTGCCACAGCTCAGGACGTTACTTCCGCAAGTTCATGCAACCTTCCCAAAACTTCCAGGTAAAAACTTTGGTTGACCATTTGATCCAGAGTAACAAATTCCAAGTGTACTATAAGGGGCCCACCCTCTAAAAGATAATTTCCTTTTTGGGGGTGGGGGTTCCCCTTCATGAAAAGCCTTTCTACTATGTGTTTTGTTGTTTCTGATATTGTTTTCTTTACTGTTGTCATTACAACAGATGGAGTTAAAAGCTTATCTTCTAGGAAACAAAACCAATTTATCAGTTAAATATAATCACCAGAGGTACTTGGACAATCCCCAACCTTCCTCTTTCTTCTCTTCATCTGTATCCATTACCTAACCTATATATCTCAGAATGTGTTTTCTTGTCCTGATAATCATGGGTTAAATTACAGTAGTATAAAAACTAACTGTGAAAAGGCACAAAGGTCTCCCTGGATGATCTAATAATGACAGAAGTATCTTTGGCTCAAATAATAAAAAAATTTAAAAGGATAGCCTTCTATTCTGGAATTAAAAGGATAAAATAACAGCCTCTGTTTCCTCATATAAAAATGGAAATAATAAGACCTATGTTACAAAGTGTAAGGAAGATTAAATTAAATATTTTCAAAGTAATTAGCACAATGCTTGGCATTTGGTGTCTACATGTTTTTTAAACATTATTTACTTTGAATTTTGTTCTTATACTTGTCTTATTTTCTCCATGGGACAAGAATGGGCATGGAGACCTTGGAGATTCTGAAATTGTTCTGGAAGTAGATGTTAGAGAGTAAAGCACTACTTCAGCAAATTCTCCTATCTGAGGTGATAACATTAACTCAGTCTTCAAGGCCCAGGGAGCTCGCTACCAGGTTTCACTTTGTCTCTGTATAAACTTTCCCTTATATATCTCTTTGGTGCTTTCCTCCTAAATAGAGAATACACTTAAAGCATGTTCAGTCAACCACAGGGCAGGTGAAGCTACTGTATTCATCTCAGGGCAGCAGTTCATACTTGGCAGTAATTTATAGACTGTAGGGAATCATTGAATCCAAAAAGACTCGCTGAAGAGAAGGCTCAGGTTTCTACTTAGCCTTTGTATTTTGTCTCTAATTTTTCCATGATTTTTATTTCTGCCCAAATTAAAGGCCACCTCTTTCTCTTTCAGTGAGTATGACAGAAGTTGTGATGTCTAGTTTTTTGGCTAGATACTATGAGACATGTAATACAGGCAGTCATCAATATTCAAAGTATCCTTGTTCCTTTGGTATTCCATGGCTAGCCATCTTCTTAAATTTTTTTCCAAATCATAAATTCTATGAACATCTCTTTGTCTTGAGTCTTTCCTGTGGGTCAGTGTCTCCCTGTAAGTCTCAAATCTGTGTAACAACCTGGTTAATAATTTCCCCCATGTTCAACCCTCTATTGCCGACTATTGTGTGCTTGTTTTATTTTCTTCTTGTATTTGCTTTACTTAAGTATACCAAAGTAACTGAGCCCACACATAACATGTTTAATTCTATATTTATATTATAATTACTTCTGCCACAGTCAAGTAGGTATCCCAAATTTGGGGGTGTTTGCACTACAATTCAAGAGAACTGATGGAAGTATTCATAACTTAGGTAACTCAAACTAATCTTTTGATCTAGACAAACATTATATAGCTATCTTTTAAATATTTAATCATTTTTCCCAAAACATATATTTAGAACTATTCAAGGTTTGGGTTAACTGGCTTCATATTCTGTAGTTACATATCAGAAAATAATATGTAAATTCATCACTTCACTACCTGAAGTGCAAACTTTGTTTTGGTAATTGTTTTGCTTCAGCTAAGGCAGTCACAAGAATAAAGGCCCAAGTCATCCAGGGAAGCATCATGGTGAGGAGTCTACTGAGCCCTGACATCTACTGAGTTCAGTTCCCTGGCCTTACTCAGCAGGCTCACCATATTACACAGCTAAGAAATCACCTTTCATCTTCTAAACATTCTCCGGAACTTGCTTGTGGGGAGGAGAAAAATCCTGTTTGTTTTAATACTTCAGAAATTCACTTGTATTGCTATATTGTTTTCAGTAGTCAACTGTTGAATCTTTGGCTACCCCTGTGTGTAGCATAAGAAGATAATTGCTCTGATCCCAGGGTGAACCATCTGCTAGTACAAATTGCTCTGCTATCTGCTTCATTGAAACGCTTGTGTTCGTTATATTATGTTGAAATGTTCATGAAACGTGGTTTAGACTAATCTGTGTTCCTGGAAAATTTGATTCTATAAATGGGCAGAACACTCTTAATTGCAAAGGCTCTTCTTTCTCTTTAGATTTCCAAACTGCTTTGCTGATTTGATCTGGGGCCCTGGAGAGCCAACATCCTGTGATAGCAACTGATTATCGATGCCTAGGAGGATACAGCAGTGACATTCCAAATTTACAAGACTCATAACAGTCTTGAAACCTTTTGTTAAAAAAGATGTTCCTGAGTTCTGGAATCTGAAATAAAAATATGTCTTGCTATTATGATATAATTCTAATGGTCCTTGCTGATGCTACTATTAGAGAGTTCAGTTAGTCCTTCATCTATCAGTGTTATATTTGTATTGTAATGCCAGTCAGGGGAAAGTATGATTTGATAAATGTCCATTCTTAAATCTTTTATTTTAGTGTGTTAACATAAGATGAATGACCATGATACCTTAAGATAGAATTTTTTTGATTTGTAGCTTTTTGTGTGTCATTCAGTATCATACAGATTTGCAAGAGATAACTATGGCACAAGGGGTGAAAACAATGATTTAAGTAGAGGATGGGGTAGGGCTTTCAATTAACTCACAAAACATTGTTCACATTTGTAGGTGAATTTTACAATTCTCCAGTATGCCTGGTAGAAGTTTTAGAAGTAAAAGTGGGAAAAGGCAGAGAGACCATGGTGGGATAGTAGCAATTACTTCCTGCCACAATATTTCTTACTCCACCATAAATGCATCTAATGCTAATTTATTTATCTGTCCTTTGAATTACAGTGTTTTTTTTTTTTTTGAGTTGGAGTCTCACTCTGTCACCCAGACTGGAGTGCAGTGGCATGCTCCCGGCCACTGCAACATTGACCTGCTGGGCTCCAGCGATCCTTCTGCCTCAGCCTTTCAAGTAGCTGGAACTACAGGTGCGCGCTACCACACCCGGCTAATTTTTGATTTATTGTAGAGATGAGGTCTCGCCAAGTTGCCCAGTTGGGTCTCGAACCCGCGGGCTCAGGCAATCCACTCACCTCAGCCTCCTAAAGTGCTGGGATTACAGGCTGAGCCACAGAGCCCGGCACAGCGGTTTTTTTTTTTGGTTTTTTTTTGAGTCAAAGTCTTACTCTGTCACCCAGGCTGGAGTGCAGTGGCACGCTCATGGCCATTGCAGCCTCAACCTGCTGGACTCAGGTGATCCTTCTGCCTAAGTCTTCCAGAGAGCTGGAACTACAGGCATGCGCTACTAAACACGGCTTATTTTTTGATTTATTGTAGAGATGAGGTCTCACCAATTTGCCCCGGCTGATCTCAAACCCATGAACTCAGGCAATCCTCTTGCCTTGGCCTCCCAAATTACTGAGATTGCATGTTTGAGCCACTGCACCCAGCTCAACTACAGTTTTTAAAGTCATAAAACAAAGATTCAGATAGGATGGCAGATTTGCTCAGATTGAATATTGCAATGATTTCACCATCTGAGACCCACTGGTAGTATGGATATTAGGAAACCTGGAATCACCAAGGTGGGCTCTCCCATTGTTGTCTTCAAGATCCATGATTTATGCATGCCAAATCTTTATTTGAGTGCAATGACTTTACAAATGATACATGCCAGTTCTATATATGAGGCTGAGAGTAGTAGAAACAGCTTCAAACAAATAGCTATGTATGTGGCTAGTAAGAGTCTTCTATCATTAAGTTAGACTCACAGAAAGGAATTTAGGTTCCTGTGTAGTGAAGTTAGTTTTAAAATTCTTTCTTTATCTTCTCACTTGTTTTGGACAGCCAGGACTCCAAAGCAAAGCTATTTATTTGAAACCTCTCTCCTCTCTCTCTTTTTCATCTTTCATCAATTTGATTCCCTCTTTATTATCATTATTTATGTTTTATATAACTAGAAAAATAATTTGTCATGGATTACATCTTATTTGCAAAAGGCTTTAGTAAGATGGCAACAAGGCATGTACAATATATCATAATTTAGCAGCTTCTCTTGTAACTATACTGAACTAATGGCGGAAAAAATACGTATAAACAACTCTGAGGACAGATTTTGAATGATCCAGTAATTTTGATTTATACTTGGTATTTGATGGAACTGTATTAGCAGTTAAAGTCAATGGCTAAATGATTCCTAGCACAAAATGAGTCAGAAGTACAAAAGAAGCTTTACAATGCACGATAGAGAGCTCCCTGCCTCCCCTCTTACATTTCCAAAATGCAGTGTAAATTACAGGACTGGTTGTCACTTTTAACTAACAATTCTACCCAATAGAGTCTCACTGGGTAATTTGTTCATTATTCCTTTATGAAGCAGTAAACACTAGCTTAATTCCATTGGTTTTTCTAAAGCAAATTGCCTTATCTCTCATATCTATTGCAGAGGAGTGAATCTTCTACCTCTGATGACAATAAGTCTTCACTCAACAAACAACATTGGAACCTGGAATTGGTTAAAAATATTTTCCATATCTATTAATAGCATTGGGTGTTGATCATCTTGAGATGCTCTCAACCTCCCCAAGTTCTCTCAGTGGTAAAACTTTCATATTCTTTTGTTTCCCCTCCTTACCTGAAATTTTCTCTCACCTCCACATAACTGTTTTCTCTTCATTTGTTTTCTCTGTGGCTTTCCCTATTACAAAATAAAAATGAATGAAAGCTTTGGAAATCAAAATGTAGTACTCTAACTACCAATATTAACAGAAAGAGAAAAAAAGTTTCCAAATAGCAGTAAGAATTACAAATCCAACCAAGCAAAGTATGCAATTAAGTATGCAGATGCTGGCTCGGCAGCCACTGATTTAGTCTGATTTCTACTACCTCATTAATTTGACTTGCTTACTCTGGGCAATTTGTTCATACCCACATAACATATTTCTTAGCCAGAAATAGATCCCCAAAGATTCAAGTTGTTATGAGGGAAAGAGCATCCAAACATGAGATCGTTGATACTTCCAGGCCAGGTGGGAAAGCCAAAAGATTTGCATAAATGCTTCATGGGGCATCTGCATTATGGCAGTGATGTGGAAAGTTTTATTCAAGAGTTTGCATGTGGACTGCCAAATCTTCTTCCCTTAACCCAATCATGACATTCTTCCCTTAACCCAATCAGAGCACAGTCAATACTTATATGTACTTACTGGTCTTTATTGCTCTATTTTGAGTCAAAGGATATAATCTCTGATACTATCATTCATTTAAAAAGAGCCTTTGTAGCCGAGCTTGGTGGCTCAGCCTGTAATCCCGCACTTTGGGAGGCTGAGTTGAGTGGATTGCCTGAGCCCGCGGGTTTGAGACCCACCCGGGCAACTTAGCGAGACCTCATCTCTACAATAAATCAAAAAAATTAGCTGGGTGGCCAGGCTCGGTGGCTCAGCCTGTAATCCCACGCCTTTGGGAGGCTGAGGTGAGTGGATTGTCTGAGCCCGCGGGTTTGAGACCTGCCTGGGCAGTGAGACCTCATCTCTACAATAAGTCAAAAATTAGCCTGGCATGGTAGCGCGTGCCTGTAGTTCCAGCTACTTGGAAGGCTGAGGAAGAAGGATTGCCGGAGCCCAGCAGGTCGAGGCTGCGGTGGCCGAGAGCGGCCACTGCACTCCAGTCTGGGCAACAGAGTGAGACTGCAACTCAAAAAAAAAAAAAAAAAAGAGCCTTTGTAATCATCTATTATTTATTCACTCACCAATATATATTAAGCTATTTCTTTTGCTAAGCATTGTAATGCATGTCAGAGATGTAAAAATGAACACTGCTTGATCACCGTCTTTGCAGAACACACGGCCCAGAGGGAAAGACAGACATCTGCGTAGACTATTAAAACCCCAATAATCACAATAATATGTTCAAATAATAGACAGAAGAACCAAGCAATTTACGAGCACTGAAGAGAAAGCAACTAACTCTTAGAGACAGTTAGAAAGTTACAAGAGCAAGTGGTATTTGAGTGTGTTTCTAAAAGATGCCTAGAAATTTATAGATTTGGCAGGAGTTTCTGTGGTGGTGAGGGTTGGGGATATGCAGCCACTATTCAATCAGGAAGGTTTTTAATGGATCAATTACTGTGCTTTCAGGATTGGGCTAGGTAAATTCATTATGCTAACATAACTCCATTATTCACCACCTGATCATCTAGCCAGACATCTCCTCAGCATGGAAAAGAAGTGAAGTTGTGTGGCAGAAAGGAGGAAACTTTGAGGTTCATTACCAAAATGTCACTTGGAGAACAAGATGAGTGTGATGCAGCTCCTTTTTGGAAGTGCATCTTCAAATAAGGTGCCAAAATGCTACCATTTAAGAAGCCATTTAAGAAGACACTAGCAGACTTTGACTCTTTAATTTCTCTGCTCATTAAGCCTTCACTTCTGAGGTGTGAAAATGACTTCAGGCTGGTAATAAACTGCTGAAGAACTCATTATTTAAAAAATGATCTTGCTCCCAAAGGGGATGAAGTGGTACAAAGCACAATTGCTCCAAGATCAGCTCCTCTGTAGGACAATGATTGTTCAAATGTTTCAGTTATCATAAGAATAAAAAAGGGCTGTATAGTCATAGCAAGAAAAGATGAAGCACAAAGTACCCAGACCTACTCAATAATCACACTAGATTATTTTTTGGAAAGAGGAGATGGTACATTCAATGGGGGAAAATTATAGTGCACTCTATTGCTAGCCTGTGTATTATAATGCAAAGAAAATGGAAGGGGTTCAAAAAGGATCAAAGAAGACAGAAGTCATTTTCAGGGAGTTTTGTGATGCTAAAGAAGGGACCTGGAAAAAGTTGGAATAATAGTAATGTTATTAATAATAATAACAAAACTCTCCCGAAGCAGTAAATGACACCATTACCCTTGAGGGAACTCATTCCTGTGTAGACAGGAACTCTTCAGTTTTGTTTTTTCACATGGTGCTCATATTGCCTCTAAGTAAGTGAGAAGCAGAAAAATTTCTCTTGACCATTTTTCTAAGGCAGTGAGTCCCAGGCCTCTGGAACATTAACTTCCCCTGTTCTTTTCATTCCCTTCCTCTCTCCCTCTCAACCCTCCATTTTCTTTCTTTTCTTTTTCTTCTTCCAGTTGTTTGTTCAGTTCTTATACCTGCATTTCTTCTCCTAGTTACCATCAGGTGGAATGCCATTTCTGCATTCCTCTTTAAATAAAGTAAATTAAGATGATTTGATTTTGAGAAATTCTTGATCATTCTGTAGAATCTAGTGAGATAACCAGAGAGCTCCTGTGTTCTTGCCTCAATGGGGATTGTGGGAAGTGTAGAGTGAAAAATGATTGATTGAATGTGGACAAAAAATATTATTCTAAGGATTCTGCTTTTCATCTCACAATTTCAAAGCCTTTGAGCAATCAGCCCCCTCCGCTTGGACCAAATAAGGGGCATGATTAGAGAGAAATTGAAATAGCTGGCTGCAGGGATTACATTTCTTTTCAGGAGGAAATCTCTTCTCTGAGAGTGGGAATTTAGTCACTTCACCTCTGACCTGAACCCAATGGGTCTCTGTGGGAGAGAAGGAATCTTAAAACTCCTGTGGCTTAAGCAAGGTTCTTGACTTTTCTCCTAAGGCTACTAAATTTTTCCTTTCATGGCAATTTGATCATCATGGTCTCACTGAAGAATCACTCTAGGACTTGGTCTTCACCTCCAAAGATCTATTCTCAGGTTTCCTTCGATTACAAGTTACATGGACAGCTTTGAACACATAGCAGATGTTTCTGGAGACATGAAATGACTAATTGCCCTTTGGGCAATTGCTCACATCTTCTCAGACTCTTTATGTTGTATGGACAGTTCCTAAATGTTCAGTTATTCTACAATCCTTTGCCAGTCAATATAATCCCAGATGGCAGCTAATGGGCAGACTGAATATTGCGGCGCTAAATAATATAAAGGCTCCTGCACAGAAAGACAAACAAAAAAACAAACTAGAGGAAAAAGGCAATCCATGGAACGGAGAAAATATCTTCAGACTATATATCTGGTAAGGAGTTAATATCTAAAATATATAAGAAATTTTACTATTCAATAGAGAAAAAAATGTGTAGTGGGCAAAGGACTTGAATACACATTCCTTCAAAGAAGACACAAATGGCTGAGAGGTATATGAAAAGATGCTCAACATCATTAATCATCAGGAAAATACAAATCAAAACCACAATGAGATACTTCATATGTTAGGATGACTATTATTGAAAAAAAAACAAACAAACAAGTTGGCAGGGATGCAAAGAAATTGAAACTCTTGTGCATTGTTGATGGGAATGTGAACTGGTGCAGCCACTATCAAAAACGGTATAAAGTTTCCTCAAAAAATTAAAAAGATTACTGTTGACCAGGTGTGGTGGCTATGTCTATAATCTTAGCACTTTGAGAGGCTAAGGCAGGAGGATGACTTGAGGTCAGAAATTAGAGACCAGCCTAGACAACATAGCAAGACCTTATCTCTACAAAAAATAAAATAAAATAAGCCAAGTGTGATGGTGTGCACCTGTAGTCCAAGCTACTCAGGAGGCTGAGGTGGGAGGGTCCCTTGAGTCCAGGAGGTTGAGGCTATAGTGAGCTATAATTGTGCCACTGCAATATAAAAAATATGTAAAATTATAATTATATAATATATTAAAATATATTATGTTATTATATAATATCTATAAATTACATATAAATGCTATCTGTCATATGATCCAGCAATCTCATTTATCCAAAATAATTGAAGTCAGGATCTTGGAGAGCTATTTGCATTCTCATGTTCATTGCAGCATTATTCACAATAGCCAAAGATGTAGAAGTAACCTAAATGTCCATCATCAGATATATGGATAAAGAAAATGTTGTGCATACATATTCGGTGGGATATGATTCTGCCTGTAAAAGGAAAGAAATATATATATATATATATATTTTTGAGTTGGAGTCTCACTCTGTTGCCCAGACTGGAGTGCAGTGGTAGGCTCCTGGCCACCGCAGCCTCTACCTGCTGGGCTCCAGCGATCCTTCCACCTCAGCCTTCCAAACAGCTGGAACTACAGGCGCGCGCTACCACACCCGGTTCATTTTTTGATTTATTGTAGAGATGAGGTCTCACTAAGTTGCCCAGGTGGGTCTCGAACCCGCGGGCTCAGGCAATCCACTCACCTCAGCCTCCCAAAGCGCGGGATTACAGGCTGAGCCACCGAACCCGGCTAGGAAAGAAATCTTGTTGTATGTGGCAACATGGATGAACCTTAAGGATATTATGATAAGTGAAATAAGTCAGACACACAAGGACAAATACTGCACTATTCCACTTATATGAAACATTTAAAGTCATCAAACTCATAGAAGCCAAAGTAGAATGGTGGCTTACTGGGGCTGTGGGAAGAGCGATATAATGTGTATAAAGTTTCAGTTATCCATGATGAAACTTCAATGTGTATAAAGTTTCAGTTATCCATGATGAAACTAGTTCACTTCAATGTGTATAAAGTTTCAGTTATCCATGATGAAACTAATTCTACAAATCTGCTGTACAATGTTATGCTGGTAATGAGCAAGAATGTAAAGATAAAAATAATCTTTTTTAAATTTAAAATTTTTATTTATTTACTTTACAAAAAATGATTTTCATTTTGTTTAGGACTCAGAAAATACAAAGAGTATAAACCGTGAAACTTTTCCTCCGTTACCTGTCCTCTGATTACCTCCTCCCTGAAAAGCAATTTGTTTTAGGGGGTATGTGTTTGTTTGTTTGTTTTGTGTGTGTTTTGAGTAAGGGTCTCGCTCTGCTGCACAAGCTGGAGTACAGTGGCACAATCATAGCTCGTTGCCGTCTCAGCCTCCTGGGGTCAAGCGATACTCCCATCTGTGCCATTATGCCTGGCTAATTATTACATTTTTTTGTAGAGACAAGGTTTCACTATTGCCCAAGTTGATCTTGAGCTCCTGGCCTAAAGGAATCTTACTGCCTCAGCCTTCCAAAGTGCTGAGATTATAGGCAGGAAACACCACACCCGGTCTGAAAGCAATTTATGTATACTTCCAGAGACAGTCTGGGAGCAAACACATTCATATTTTTCTCTGTCTCTCTGTCTGTTTTTGTCTCTCTCTGTCTCTATAAAATAAAATCTTTGTCGGGCTCGGTAGCTCAGCCTGTAATCCCAGTGCTTTGGGAGGCCGAGGTGAGTGAATTGCCTGAGCCCGCGGGTTCGAGACCCACCTGGACAACTTGGCGAGACCTCATTTCCACAATAAATCAAAAATTAGCCGGGCGTGGTAGCGCATGCCTGTAGTTCAGCTACTTGGAAGGCCGAGGTGGAAGAATTGCCAGAGCCCTGCAGGTCGAGGTTGCGGTAGCCGGGAGCATGCCTCTGCACTCCAGTCTGGGTGACAGTGAGACTCCAACTCAAAAAAAATAATAAATAAATAAATAAAATAAAATTTTTTTACACAATCATTAGAGTGCATACACTGTTTCTACTTCTTTCTTAGCAATGTTTTAGACATCATTTCAAAAGGGTACATAAAGAGCCTCTTCAGTCATCTTTTATATTTTTAAATTATATTTTTAGCTCTTTCTCATATTAATTATTTTCTTCTATGTTATTTGAGTTTATTTTGGTGTTTCTATTTTAACTTTTGAAGAATGTTTAGCTCATTGATTTTCAGTCTTTCTACTTTTCTAATATAAGCAATTATGGCTATAAATATACATATATTCCATTAGTTTAATCTCAGGTTATAATATATAGTATTATTTATTATTTTTCAGTTAAAATATTTAAAAATCTCTTTTATGCTTCTTTATCTGACCTGTTTAGAAGTGTATTTCTTAATTTCCTCTATGGGTCTTTTTCAAGTTTTCTTTTTGTTACTGACTTTTAGAGTAATTGCATTGTGATCAAAGAACATATTCTCTTCCTCTCCCCTCTCCCCTCCTCTCCCCTCTCTGGGTAGAATTCTTTTTTCCCTAAGCTGAAGTGCAGTGATACAACCATGGCTCACTGTAATCTTGAACTCAGAGGCTCAAGTGATCCTCCCACCTCAGTTTCCCTACAAGTTGGAACTACAGATACATACCACTAAATCCCACTATTTTTTTTTTTCCATTGTAGAAACTGGGTCTCACTATATAATCCAGGCTTGACTCAAACTCCTGGACTTCAGTGATCTTCCTGCCTTGGCATCCCAAAGTGCTAGGATCACAGGTGTGAGCTACTATGTCTGGCCTGAACTTATTTCTGTAAAATCTATTAATAGGCCAGGCTCCATGGCTCAATCTGTAATCCCAGCACTTTGGGAGGCCGAGGTGAATGAATTGCCTGAGCCTGTGGGTTCAAGACCAGCCTGAGCAACTTGGCGAGACCCTGTCTCTACAATACATCAAAAAAAATTTAGCTGGGTGTGGTAGCACAACCCTGTAGTTCCGGCTACTTGGAAGGTTGAGGCGGAAAGATAGTCAGAGCCCAGCAGGTCGACGCTGGGGTGACTGTGAGCATGCCACTGCACTCCAGCCTGGACAACGAAGTGAGACTCCAACTAAAAAAAAAAAACCCTAACTTATTAATATTTGCTTTATGTTCAGGTATACGGTTATTTAAAAAAAGTTCTATATATTCTGTAACTGTTGGGTAGAGTCTTTGACATATATCTATGAGTCTGATTTTGTTAATTTTGTTGTACAAATATTCTATTTCTTTACTACGCTTTTTCTTATTCTATCAATTTCTTATCATTGTGAATTTTTGCTTTATATATTTGAAGGCCATATCATAATATAAGAAGGAATAAAGAGAACAAAGAAAGAAGTGTAAGGGGGAAAAGCAGAAATAGCTCTAACCTTGAGGCAGGCATTACTCCTTTCCTGAAAACTTTCTCTGCAGACATTATGCAATTAATTGTACCCTTATCCACCGCACCTGCATAACCAGTGACATCTGCTTCTGGAAACTTGCTTGCTTGCCCACGCCTCCAGAATGTTGCGATAAGAGCCCTGGGAAGTCCCAAGTTCTATCTTTAGCCACCAGGATGTAAATCTAAACTACATAAGACAGCCCTGTGTTGCAGCTTGGGGCCCTTGCTCGGAACTAGTTCCCTGCAAGTGGCTGCTGGCCAGCAGAGCCTTGACTAATAAACTTCTTTGTTTATTTGAGTTGGTGGTCTGTCATTTAATTGCTCAGACTCTACTTCAATTAGGTGCACATAAATGTAAATTTTTTCTGTTTAAGTTTAGCTTTTATCATTATACAGTATTCTTCCTCATCTCTAGCTATTCTTTTTATCTAAAAGTCCATTTTCATTGATGTCTAATATAGCTACATGAACTTTCTTTTTGGTTCAAAGTTTTAAATAATTTTTAAGTGTTTTGTGTTTTTTTTGTTTTTTTTTTGAGTTGGAGTCTCACTCGGTCGTCCAGACTGGAGTGCAGTGGCCGCTCCCGGCCACCGCAGCCTCGACCCACTGGGCTCCGGCGATCCTTCAGCCTCAGCCTTCCGAGTAGCCGGAATTACGGGCATGCGCTACCACACCCGGCTGATTTTTTGATTTATTGTAGAGATAAGGTCTCACTACTCGGAGGGTCTCGAACCCGCGGGCTCAGGCAATCCACTCACCTCAGCCTCCCAAAGGCGCGGGATTACAGGCTGAGCCACCGAGCCCGGCTGTGTTTTGTGTTTTTAAGTTTTAAGTAAGTTTCTTTTAAATAACATGTATCTTTATACTTTTGAAACTCGATCTTTAAAATATTCTGTCCATTTATACCTAATACACCTAACTTCTAGAGCATTTATCTGGATTTAAATTTGGCATCTTATTTTCTGCTTTGTGCTTTTGTATGTACTATACTTGTTCTATATTCATTTTTAACTTTATTGATAAATTTTGGATTGATTGGTTTTGATCATTGTATTTTTTCTTTTCTACACATTTAGATGTTAAAAACATAGTTCCTTTTTTTAAATTAGGGATCTTAGAATTTACAAAATACATATTAGCTAAGTCTAAAGTTAATTAATATCTTTACCTACCTTCCAGATAATTCAACAACCTTGGAACATTTTAACAACCTTTAAACTCCTCATGAATTATACATGTCTTTGTTGCTGTTGCTGTTGCTGTCAAATTTCTTACTACTATGTTTTTCTTTAAAAAATAACTTCACTAGGCAGTATTACTACTGCTTTATACATATTAAACTCAAATGTAATTATCTACATATTTACCACTTTATTTTCATTTCTTCTTACATCTCAGATTTTCATATAGTATCCTTTTTTATATCTTCCCTATGTGCCATCTGCAATCACTTCCCTTTAGGGAATTTGCAATTTATGTTTTCTGAAACATTTTTTTTGCCCTCATTCTTAGAAGATATTTTTTTCTAGGTGTATAATTTTAGGTTGACAATTAATTTAGTCTGGCACATTGAAAAATTCATTTTACAGATTTCTACCTTCTATTCTTGCTGTCAAGAATTCTATCTCAGTTTTGCTGTCAACTACTTTGAAGGCATGTTCTTAAACATTACTATTTTTCTTTTTAAAGATTGTCATTTTCTCTTTTAAAAAGTTTGTCCTGAAAAATTTTAAAAATATCTGAAAATAGAAGGGTGGCATAATAAACCATGTACCATAATATCAATCATTCAGCTTTGATAATTACTAACTCATACCTCTCATGTTTCATCTATAACCTTACCCATAAGTTCCTCTGCTTTTATTCTTGCAAATGGGTTATTTGTCCTATGAAGTTTCCAAAATTCTGGATCTTAATGGTTCTGTTATTATGGTTTATTATGAATACTTAATATGTTTCTCTATACTTTGCATCTTTTGGAAATTGGTCTGAATGTTTTTAATATTTTATCTTTGCTTTTCTGTAGCTTAACAATAATAGTACAATGTATATTTACAAACATCTACCCTGCATAGAAGGCATGGGGCAGTTTTCTTGTACAAATCAGTGTCTTTCTTCTTCTTTTTTTTTTTTAAATCTTTTTAGTAGCTTCCCTTGACAGTATACATTTACAAATAACCCAAGTCCTCTTTCAAATAACATCATACTACTTCACAAATAGTGTATACACCTTATAACTGAGGAGTATTCCCAATTCTCTCCCATATGTTATAACACTGCTGTCATTCATTTCACTTATCTATGAGCTGTAATAACTGCATACATTGTTGCTATTATTATTTTGAACACACTTATCTGAAGGCAATTCAGAATAAGAAGAACAAAATATTTTATTTTACCTTTATTCTAACACTCTTTATGTATTATTTCTAACATTCTTTTCTTCATTATGCAAATCCAAATTTTTGAACCTATATCATTTTCTTTCTTTTACAGTTTCTTATGGCAAATCTGTTAGTTACAATTTCTCTCAATTTTTGTTCTTATTGGAAAATATGTATTTCTCCTTAACCTTTGAAGGAAACATTTACTGAAGAAAAGAGTCTGGGTTTTTATTTTTCAGTGCTTTAAATATTTATTTCCATTCTTTTCTTGCTTGTATGGTTTCTAAGAAATCTCTTTAATAGATAAGGAGTTTTTTTCTTCATCATCCCTTATACCTTCCTACAAGATTTTCTCTGTTCTTGATTTTTCTGCAGTTTGAATACAATATGCCTAGGTGTAAACTCTTTGATATTCATCCTGTTTGGTGTACTTTAAACTTCCTGGATCTGTGTTTTGGTGTCTGCCACCAATTTTGGGAAATTACTAGTCACTATTGCTTCAAATATTTCTTCCAGTCTTTTCTCTTTCTCTTTTCTTCCTGGAATTCACAAAATGTGTATTTATACCTTTTGTAATTGCTCCACAGTTCTTGGATATCTTGTGAAGTCCCTATTTATTTATTTGTTTGTTTCAGTTTCAGATGTTTCTGTTAAAATTTCTTCAGGTTAACTTATTCTTTCCTAACCTCTATCCAGTCTATTGAGTAGCTTTTCTAAGGCATTCTTTATTTCTGTTACTATGTTTTATCTTTCCAGCATTTTTTCATTCTTTCTTACAGTTTTCATCTCTGCTAACATAGCTTATCTATTCTTGCACATTGTTCACTTTTTTTTAATTAGAGTCCTTCACATTTTAATCATATTTATTTTATTTCCTATCTTTCTTTTTCTTTTTTTTGAGGCAGAGTCTCATTCTGTCATCCAGGTGGTGCAGTAGCACTCATGGCTACCATAGCCTCCACCTATTGGGCTCAAGCAATCCTTCTGCCTCAGCCTTCCAAGTGGTTGGAACTATAGGCACACCCAACACACTGGGCTAATTTTTTCATTTATTGAAGAGACAAGGTCTCACCAAGTTACCCAGGCTAGTTTCAAACCCTTGGGCTCCAGTAATCCTCTCACTTCCATCTCCCAAAGTGCTGGAATTACAGGCATGAACAACAGTGCTCAGTCTTAATTATATTTATTTTAAATCTCCCTTCTAATAATTCCAACATCCCTGCTACATATAAGTCTGGTTCTGATATTTGCCTCATTTCTTCAAATTATGAGTCTGTTTTTTACTCTTTTAGTGTGCCTTGTAATATTCTGTTAAAAGCTAAACATGATGTACTAGGTAAAAAGAAACTGAGGCAAACAGGCCTTTAGTGTAAAGTTTTATGTTAATCTTACTAAGAATTAGACTGTGTTTACTATTTGTTGTAACTGTAGGTGTCAGAATCTAAAACTTACTCTGGTTTTTTTGTTGTTTTTGGTTTTTTTTGGTCTCTCTTTGGTTTCCAGAGAGACTTAGATGAAACCTGAAACATGAAGATCTTTCAGCATATTTTCCTATTATTATACTGGAGCCCTAGTGAAGAGATGGTAAAAAGTAGAGAAAAAAGTGTTCTAGAGCCCTGTGATCAGGTCTCAATCTCTTAATGAGATTGTATGCCTCTGTTGTAACCTTATCAAGTGTTTCTCAGTTTTATTTTGTCTTTTATTCCCTCCTTATGTGAGATATGAGAGCTAGAGGGGGCTGGAGTTGAATATTTCCCTTCCTGAAGGTCAGTTAAGTTGCGATAAAAATCCAATAGAATAGGCTCTGGTCAGATGGTGTCTCTTGAAGACAGGCTGTGTTAAAAAGAATAGAATGCTTTGATAATATTTCAGAATGGCTACTTTTCCCATTCCCCAGAAAAACAAGGGGATTTTTCTCTGATCTTCAGTGTGAGAACCTGGTAAAATTTCTTGAGGTAAAACTAACGAAAATGTGAGTGCCAATCCCTAAAACTGAGTCTCTTGGATCTTTTAACTCTCCAACTTGTATATACTGAGCCTCTAGCAATTTGTTAATTTTAAGTTTAGGTTTTCTAATTCTGATATTGGTTCTTGGGAAGATTTTTGTTCCTGGACTTTTGCTCCAGTAAATTGCAATTCTTTGTATCTTCTTTCCTGTCTCTTCAATTCTGTGGGCATCAATTTGCTATGTGGCCTCAATTCCCTGACGAATCCAAGAAGAGTTGTTAAGTTTTGGTTTGTTCACCTTTTTTCTTGTGAAGACATAAATACTGACTTGTAGGCTTCTTACCTGCTGGATTTAAATCAATTTTCTCAAATGCTGTCATTTTCAAAAGCATATATTTTATTTTCTTTAAATAGTAAATATAGTAACTTTTCTTCTTTTAAAACTTTTTCCTATTTGTTTGAAGTATAATAGTTTTATTTTTTATTTTTTTGAGTCAGAGTCTCACTCTGTTGCCCAGGCTGGAGTGCAATGGCATGTTCACAGCCACTGCAGCCTCGACCTGCTAGGCTCAGGTGATCCTTCTGCCTCAGCCTTCCAAGTAGCTGGAACCACAGGTGCATACCACCACGCCCAGCTAATTTTTTGATTTACTGTAGATACAAGGTCTTGCTATGTTGTTCAGGCTGATCTCGAATCCTTGAGCTCAGGCAAACCTCTCACCTATGCCTCCCAAAGTGCTGGGATTACAGGCTTGAGCCACTGGGCCAGGCTAGTTTTAAGTTTTAATCTCTAATGGTTTCAATGTCTGAAGTCTTCAAGGGTCAGTTTCTGCTCCTTTTTGTTTCTATTCATTCTTATTCCTGTTACCTTGTTTTCTTATGTAATTAAAAACTTTTCTGTGCTAACTATAGCCCTTAAAAATTATTTGTGTAGATTCTTAAAGGTGTGGCATACTTTTTCAGGTACTTGGGGAGAATATAATCAGACTTGATATTTTCAACCACCCTGATTATGCAAATTTGAGCAATTTCTAAACTGTTACTACCTTTATTCCCCCTCTCTTTCAACACTGTTATCTCCTCTCCCCATTTTTCTTTTTGTCCTTTTATCTCTTTACCTGTCCCTCAGCACCATTCTATCTATCTTCTCTCCCATTTTTCCCATCAGGATGTGAGAGATTTACTTCTAAGGCTTCTCTACCCTGAATGGGGATAATTCTTTGATATCCTGGCTTTGTGTGTGTGTGTGTGTCTGTGTGTAGGTATGTATTTGTGTGTGTGTGTGTGTGTGTGTGTGTGTGTGTGTGTGTGTGTGTCAAAGGGACTTGGTTAGGACCTAGGTTTTCAGTTTGTCACCTTTCACCTAGAGAACCCATCAAAACTTTAGATCCATTTTGCAGCCATTTGTTCTTGATTGTCAACTGCACTCAGGACAAAAAGCAGAATGGAGTGCCAACTTACTTCTCTGAACTTTCAGTCCTTCCTGTATTTTAAGCCTGGTAGTACCCTTGTATTCTTTCAACTCTTTGATATTTTATTTTATTTTATTTTATTTGATTGAGTTGGAGTCTCACTCCTTCGTCCAGGCTGGAGTGCAGTGGCATGCACGCTCACGGCCACCTCAGCGTCGACCTTCTGGGCTCCAGCGATCCTTCTGCCTCAGCCTTCCGAGTAACCGGAACTACCTCAGCCTTCTGAGTAACCGGAACTACAGACGCACGCTACCATGTCTGGCTACTTTTTATTTTATTGTAGAGACGAGGTCTTGCCAGGTTGCCCGGGCTAGTCTTGAACCTACGGGCTCAGGCAATCCACTCACCTCGGCCTCCCAAAGTGCTGGGATTACAGGCTGAGCCACCGAAAACAGACTGCTCTTTGGTACTTTAAAGAAAGCATTTGATCTATCATTTTAGTTTGTTTCAGCCAAAAAATGAATCCAAATAATCTTATCCTGCCATTACTTGAAGCAGATGTCCCCAGTATGTTTTCAAATTGTGCCTTGATTAATTTTTTGGACTTTTGTTCAAATATCTATCAGTAAAGCTTTTCTAACGATCCAAAAAGTCCATTTTCAAAATCACTTGAATTTGGAATTCTTTAGAGCAAAATCTAAGTCAGCTTAAGACTCTACTAATGTTAAGTCTTATCATTTGACTGGTCTTGGGCGAGGCGTGGGGAGGGGAGGAGTGGTGTTGTGATCCCGGTCTCACCCGGCTAGTCCAGCTTAAGTATATGGTCTTGTACATGTGGAATTTCGAATTGTTAATGTATACACTTACATAATCCTCTTTTTTTTTTCAGGTTTTACTTCACTGAGGATTTTTCAATTTTGAGGTCATTATTGACTTTCCAGTTTTCTCCCTTTCTCTCTCTCACATTGATATGGTCTCTTGTATATTGTTAAGTCTTTTTATTTTTCAGACTACCCACTCATTCACTACTCCTTCCTACTGTAGCATAAGATGTCTCGAATGCCTAGATCCAAAATAAAACTGTTCTATTTTCTAAGCTGAATCACCTTGCCAAATCACAGTGACACTTACTGAGTGCTTATTATATGTGCTAATTGTTTTACTCACTATCTTATTGAAAACTTTACTCATCTGCTGTATATAATTTTATTGGTTATTTTTAAGATTAATATTATATATGAAAGAAATTATGTCTTACCAGCTTGATCTGCCATAATAAAATACCATAGACTGGTATGTTTATTTAACATACACAACAGAAATTTATTTTCTCATGATTCTGGAGACTTGGGAATCTAAAGTCAAAGTGCCAGCATGGTTGATTTCTGATGAAGACCTCTTCCTGGCTTACAGATGGCCTTCTTTGTGCTCATGTGGTCTTTCCTTGGTGCCTGTGGATGGAGAGACAGAGTGAGAGAACAAGTTCTCTAGTGTCTCTTTTTATGACCTCTCTCATGACCTCATCTAAACCTAATTATCTCCCAATGGCTGCATCTCTGAACGCCATCACACTGAGGGTTAAGGCTTCAATATATGAACTTGGGGGGAAAGAGAGAAGACACAATTTGGCCCATTGCAAACTATCTTATAGATTTTGCACATTTCAATTTTTATCATTTCCTTTTTTTTTCTTATAAATATGTCTTCTCTCTTTAAACCAATTTGGATCTTGGGTAGTCATTTGATGAAAAAATTTTTTTTCACAGATGAAGAAACTGAGACGCAAAGAGGTTAATTACATTTTTCAAGATCACATAGGTGACTTGTGAAAGAGTTAATTTTAGACTTACAGAAATAGTGTAGAGAGTTCTCATAACTCAGATTCCCCTAATGTTAACATCGCATATAGCCATATTACTGTGATAAAAACTAAGACATTAACCCTGGTACAATACTATTAACTAAGTCATACATTTTCTTTAGATTTCAGCAGCTTTTCCACTGATTTCATTTTTCTCTTTCAGGATCCAATCCAGGATCCCACATTATATTTAGTTGTTATGTGTCCTTAGTCTCCTTCAATATGTGATAGTTCTTTATTTGTTTTGGTCTTTCATGACCATGCTACTTTTGGAGAGTTCTGTCTAAGCTATTTTATATAATGTCTCTATTTTTTGTTTATCTGATTTTTTAAATAAATGGATTGAGATTATTCATTTTTAGGAAAAAATAACACAGATGTGATATGCACTCTAAGGAAATCATAGCAGGAAGTATGTGACACTGCTATATTTTATAACTCTGAGGCTAATCACTAGTGGGTAAGACGGTATCAGTCAGGTTTCTCTACTGTAAAGATGCTATTTTCCCTTTGTAATTAATAGATATTTGATAGGAAATACTTTGAGACTATGCAAATATACAGTTTCTACATAAACTTTTACTGAGTAATTTTACCATCTATTGTTTGCTTCCTATATAAGTGTGTTATAAAACACACCTCTCTGGAGTGAAAGAATGGTGTCAGATTTTGCATTCTTCCTGATGGACCATGGTGACATTACGGAGCAGTTTAGATTGAAATCAGAAGAGAGATTTGATAAATGAGTTTGAACTGATGTAGAATGGTGATGTGCAGAGTAGAGTATAATCAGGAAATATGAATCAAAAGTAAAGATGTAACCCAGATATAACTGATGTCTGGCGTTAAGACCAGAATAACCCAATGGCAGAGAAATAGAGGAAACTATGACAATACATACTAATTAAAACCATACAAAAAAATCAAAAGAGCTCCTCTATTTGAATATATTGATAGAAGATGAAATGTCAGAACAAAAGAGTACTGGGATTACCCAAATGCCATGAAGAGCATGTTAAAGAGGAATTGGTGTTTGAGAAGCAGAATAATTATGCAATAATTCTGGCAGAGGCAATTTTTTTTTCTTTTTTTTTGAGCCAGAGTCTTCTCATTCTGTCACCCAGGCTGGAGTGCAATGGCATGATCACAATGATACTGGCTTCATGCAATCCTTTCATCTCAGCATTCCAAATAGCTGGGACTACAGGTGTGTACCACCATGTCTGGTTCATTTTTTTTTGGGGGGGGGTGGAGTAGAGAGATGAGGCTGGTCTTGAACTCCTGGGCTCAAGCAATTCTTCCACCTTGGCTTCCCAAAGTGCTAGAATTACAAGCATGAGCCACCATACCCAGCCCAGAGGTATGTTTTAACCAATAAACATGAAGTTTTGTAATATCAGAGAAACAGATGATTTAAGGAGATATTATAATTATTTGTAGAGGATGATGTATCCATTAAGAGATAAATATTTGTAGCTTAACTGCCACTGTTCTTGCTTGGCTTGTATTGAGCACATCCATTTTCCCTTCTCTTTTCTTTCTAATCTGAGAGAGGGACTTTGACAAGGGTCCTGAACAAAATAATTCAGAGAAGAAAACACAGAATAACTCTTCCTTTTACTTTCTTCTTGGAAAGAAGGATAGAAAATGTTTTGATGGGAAAAGCAATGAGATTGTTATGGTGTTTCTTATTGCTTCTTGGCTTCCTTTTTCCTCTCCTCTGTTAGAATGGAAGCTGGGCAGAACCTGCCATCTACTGAGGAAGTGCTCTACAAGGTTTAAGAGAGTTATAGAGGCACCAGAAGTAAGGAAGCAGAGCAAGAGGAAATACAGAGATAGGGAAGGGAGGAATACAGATCTGCCCAGTTCAGACCATTAAGGTAGAACAGTGAGAGAGCCTAGGAAGAAGGGTATGCATTTGGCTGGAGCTTCCCTATGGCATATTTCTTAAGATTTCAAGCAACAGGGTAAAAGGTAGCTGGTCAGTCAAAGCAATGTTAACCTTCTTGCCAGAGAACCACTCAATGAATTTTGCTCTTTACATTTGTCTTGATAATACTAATCCCATGGCTTTAAGACTGACAGTGGAGAACAGGCATCCTTTGGAATGGATACTCTTGTCTCAAAGCCTTCCATTTTTTCCATATCACTCCCAAGTTTGAAAAGGCAATTTCTTCTGAGAAGGGTAATATAGCCAGGCCAAGCATTGTAAAATCCATCAGCTTATCAGAGACAAGTTAAACAGTTATTTTTTTGAAGCACTTGGGACTCTGTAATAGTTTGTTTTTTGTTTTTTTTTGAGTTGGAGTTTCATTCTCTCGCCCAGACTGGAGTGCAGTGGCCGCTCCCAGCCACTGCAGCCTCGACCTGCTGGGCTCCGGCAATCTTTCCGCCTCAACTTTCCAAGTAGCTGGAACTACAGGCGCGCGCTACCACACCTGGCTAATTTTTTTGATTTATTGTAGAAATGAGGTCTCGCCAAGTTGCCCAGGCGGGACTCGAACCCGCAGGCTAAGGCAATCCACTCCTCTCAGCCTCCCAAAGCGCAGGATTACAGGCTGAGCCACCAAGCCTGGCTGTAATAGTTTTCTATTACTGCTTTAACAAATCGCCACAAATTTAGTTGCTTAAAATAACACAAATGTGTTCTTTCAAGTTTCTTTAGCTCAGATATCTGAAATGGTTCTCACAAATCTAGATGTCTGTGTTCCTTACTAGAGGCTGCTAGGAAGAATCTTCCAGGCTCATTTGGGTTGTTGGCAATTTCATGTGGATCCCTTCAGTTCCATGTGGTTGTATGACTGAAGTCCTTGTTTCTTGCTGGTTGTTGGCTTGGGATAATTTTCAGCTTTTAGCTGAAATTAATTTTCAGCTTGTATTCATTGAAACTGGCAATGGTGGGTCAAATCCTTCTCACTGTTCAAATCACTCTGACCTCCATTTCTGCCTCATTATTCCTCATTTTCTTTTGTTGCCTATATCTCATTGACCCTAGCTAGAGAAAGTTTTCAGCTTTAAGGGCTCAAGGGATTAGATTGGGCCTGCCTGGATAATCCAGAATAATATCCCTATTTTATGGTTTCTTTTACCATGTAATGTAATATATTCACAGATTTCAGGATTTAAGGCATGGCATCTTTGGGAGGGCTATTAATTAGCCCATTACAGTCTCAAACAACACAAGAGAAAGGTTTTAAAAGGGAGTAAGGAAGAGATATGGGGCAGGGCACATCCTGGGAGGCTACCACAGGATTATCCAGGCAGGGTATGCACAACTGAGGGGAGCAGGAAGGCTCCGGTCCTCTGAGTGGGTGAGAGATGAGGTTTTATTTTATTTTATTTTATTTGAGTTGGAGTCTCACTCTGTCGCCCAGACAGGGAGCAGCCACTGCAGCCTCGACCTGCTGGGCTCAGGGGATACTTTCGCCTCAGCCTTCCGAGTAGCCGGAATTACAGGCATGTTCTACCATGCCCAGCTGATTTTTTGATTTATTGTAGAGATGAGATCTTGCCAAGTTGCTCAGGTGGGTCTCGAACCCACGGGCTCAGGCAATCCACTCACCTCAGCCTCCCAAAGCACAGGATTACAGGCTGAGCCACCGAGCCCGGCTGAGATGAGGTTTTAAAACTAGAGAGTCCTACTTGGAAGCAGAGATGGTGGAAGACAACACTGCCTTCTTCTATGTGCCTAGGATGATTTTGCTGAGGAAAGCCAATGGGGCACAGAGTGGAGTTAATCTTTGCAGCACTCAACTTGCCTGAAGGTTGTGTGGATCTTTATCCAGCCCCAGGTAGGCCAGCTACAGAAGATAAAACAAGACTTGGAGAGTACTGGGGTAAGTGGGCTGCTAGGTCCAAGGCACAGCTTTCTGGTCGTCTGTTTGCTTTTCTGGCAACCCTGTGATAGCTTTTCCAGTCTTCTGACTCTGTCTATAACACTGACCCTGATAGTGCTGGCTTCTAAGAAGCTCTTGCACACCCCTGCATACGTGCCAACTCCCTGCCTGTATTCCACTTCCCCCTAAAGGAACTCTTGTGTGGTTCTGTCATTGAAGACCAGAATGTCAGGCTCAGACACATGTGGTACACTGGACTCTTCATGTGTATTCTCTCGCATCTGCTCAGCCCACTTTTTACTTCAGCCACTACTAGGGCAGCCAGCTTCATACAAGTGCAACCTGACATCTCCTTACTTGCTTTCTATCTCAGGATCATCCAATACCATAGTGGAGAGGCTGTGGAAATTTATAGGTATTTACCTGTACAACTTAAAAGTGAACAGGAGTTATAACACATTTAATAATAAATGAGAAATGGGAACTTGAGATAATGATCCTCTGAAGGGATATTTTTATTCCCTGGGTTGGATGTTCTGAAGTGTATTTCATGTCTCCTCAGAGGGTTTCAATGAAATTGATGTCTTATGGTCACAGGGGTGATCAGCTTAATAACACACCTATGCACTGACTTTTTACCCATCCCAATTTTATCCTCTCTGCTTCCTGACTCCTATTTCCTGGAATCACTTTCTGGAATAATTTACCTACATGCAAACCCTATCTCAAGTTCTGCTAAGGTTTGTGCCAACTACATTAGCTGGTGAAGCTGAGGAAAACTATAGTCAGCATTAAAAAAAAATTAATAAGACACAGCTCAATCTCTTTTTATAATACTCACCTAAGAGTCAGAAGCCAGGCTTGAGGAAAAAGCAGCTTGAAGTATCTCTTACTACATCCTGGCTCTTGGGGAAATATGTGGCTCTGTAATGCCATTTAACAACAGGCCAAGTTGTAGATGGCTTACTTGTGTAAATAAAGGAGGCAGAGGTACATAAAGGTGGCATCGTACTAATAATTTTTATATGGGTAACATGAAGAAACAAAGTAGAGAGTCTATGATATATCAATTAGTAAAATGAATTTGATTGCTGTGTTTTAGACCTATTCCTTGGAAGGAATTGGGAAGAGGTAGAAGAACAGAGGCAGAATCCTCATACATTTTTTTTATCTTAAAAAATGTGCAATATGAGCTTGGGAATGAAAAATCTTTAGAGATGCTTAAAATGCCAGGCGACATGAGGCTAGAACAAAAACAAACACCCCAGAAAAGAGGAGAAGGACTAGGCAATGAGTAAAATATAGTTTTAAAGTACTTGCTCTTCTTCTTTCCTACCTGTGAGACCTTGTTTCCAGTGACAATGTATCTGAATTGCAATTTCCCTATTTGAAATTTGAGGATAGTAACAATTTTGTCCTAATGATATGCTGTAAGAACTAAATGATATAATGCATATAAACAAAAATTAACATAAACGAATATTTGGTGAGACCCTACTATGTACTAGGACTCCCTTGAGCGCTAGCGGGTCAAGAGATAACTGTGACATGGTCCTTCCCTTCAAGGCCCTGCAAAGATATGAAGACAGAGGTGCATGTATGAATATACAAAAGCAATGCCGTTAGTGGAGGAAAGAAAAAATCAAGAGATTTAGAGGAGAAGCAATCTTTTTTTTTTCTGGGGGTAAAAATGAGAAGTTGACATATAACCTAGAAGGCCAATAGATTTTTTTCAGGCATAGCAGGAAGTGAAATGGGCAGGGGATGGAGTTACCACAAGAGCATTCCAAGAAGACAGAAGAGCAGAACTAAAGGCATGGGATGTACAAGTTAGAAAGAGACAGTGAAGATAATAGTAAACTTGTTTGGAATTTATCAAATTCTTAGTACCCATGGGGTCCCAATAGTGTTATTATTCAGTAAGTAGTTGGAATAAAAGTCAGAGATACAGGTGAGGGAACAGAGCTGGACGTAAAGATTTGGAAGTAATTTGCATGTAAATCATTGCTGCCATGAGAGTGAAAACACTACTCAGAGAGAGCGAGTATATTGAGTGAAACAATAAAAGGCTCAAGGACAGAAACCTGTGGAATATCAATATTTACTGTCTAAGGAAAGGAAGATGAAATAAAATGTCAAATTAAAAGTCTTCATGGAAACAACAAGATATAATAGATATAGATAAAAATTACAAATGAGTTATCAAATCACCAGGCAAAATTTAAAAATAATTGTTTGAGAGTGTTTTGCTAGCTCTCACATCAACAAGGAAAGTATGAAAGGATCTGTATAGATCGATAGAGGAATTTGTAATGAAGACTTCTTTGGGAGAAATTGGTTCTGTGATTCTTGCTATTTTTCACTCAAGTCTTATAGAAGGAACTTCAAAGGCAATCACTTGGAGAACTTGGTATGTAAACCTTGTATTTGGAGTGGGAGAACTATCGATTAGTATCTAATGTATGCCTAGGGAATCATAAAGTGAAAGAAAGGCCACCTGAACTGATCTGTGGTAGCAGTATACTGGGAAATAATTTTCTTTTCTTCCTTTAGTGTGTATAAGGTGCATGATTCTGGAGAAGAGATGTGGAACTCATGGTATTAGGATGGAATGGGTGAGGTGGTTCATGTCTGTAATCCTAGCATTTTTGGAGGCCAAGGCAGGAGAAACGTTGAGGCCATAAGTTCAAATCCAGCCTGGGCAACACAGAAGGACCTCGTCTCTACAATGAATGAATGAATGAATGAATGAATAAATAAATAAATGATAGCATATTTAAAAACAATAATTAGTTAAGAAAAAAGAGAGCATAAGTGCATCACACCTCGTTTTTTGAAGATAGTTAATCTACTTTTGATCATGCCCTATTTGGTGTGTGAAGAAGGGAGTAGGGATATATACCTTTGAAGAGTTATAACTTTGAAGACTAAAATATCAATTAATGTATTGAACCAGAAATTTCTAATGTCCATATTGAGACTCTAAGACTTAAATATTTCTTGGCTTTTTTTTTTTTTTTTTTTTTGAGTTTCAAGTCTCACTTTGTCGCCCAGACTGGAGTGTAGTGGCCTCTCCCAGCCACCGCAGCCTCGACCTGCTGGGCTCTGGCGATCCTTCCGCCTCAGCCTTCCAAGTAGCCGGATTACAGGCATGCGTTACTACACCCGGCTGATTTTTTGATTTATTGTAGAGATGAGGTCTTGCTGCCCAGGCGGGTCTCGAACCCGCGGGCTCAGGCAATCCACTCACCTCAGCCTCCCAAAGGCACGGGATTACAGGCTGAGCCACCGAGCCCGGCTTGGCTTTTTTTTTTTTTTAATTTCCCAAGAGTACTGCTGAGATTTTTATCTAGGATCGTGGAAAGATATCTCCCAATGAAAAAAAAAAATCAATGGATAGTGAATTATCCAAAAGAAGTTATGTCTCACAAGTTGTGCTGTTTCAAGGTTTTGTATAAAGAACATTCCGACAAAGAAAAAGAGACTAAAAAGTCATAAAGTCAATGAGATTAGAGTTGTAGAAACTAAGAAAATTATCAAACATAAGACTGGTCCAGGAGACAAATGTTTGCATCCTGACATGCTGAACAAACTATGATTCATAATTTTTTAAAACTCATAATCAGAGACTTGTGATTTCAATGGATTCTAAATAAACTAAATCTGGAAAGGGATAAGCCCTTTCAAAGAGAGAAGACTCTCACAACTGCTTTAATTGCTGTGGGCTTAGTAGAAAAGGGAGTGAACCCTCTATGAAAGGGGTAATAAGAAGTCTGACTACTAATGAACTTTTCATAGCTGCATGTGGCCTGGCAGAATTTTGAAGAGTTCCAGTCATAGAGGAGTCTGTATAGAGCCACTAATTCTTCCCGTGGAGTTTACCAAATGTACCACAGCAGTGTCCTAAAGACTGGGAGAAGGGCAGAAGAATTGAGAGAAATGAGTAAGACAGGATCCAGTTGGGCACAGGATTGAAAAAGTGACAGGAATGTCTTTATATTTCAATGGGCCTTTGACAAATACTGTATAGTGGCCCAATGAAGGCTAGGGACAGGTCTGCTGCAGAATAGATAGTTCTTCCAAGATGTAGAGAGCTAATAGCAGAGCTTGAGAGCAAAGAAAACTCCCTAGTGACCCACAAAGCTGTCAGCCAGATTGTAAAGAAGAGGGATAGCTTACAATTTGGAAAAATAATGCCTAGATATATAGACTATCACAAGTACACAGATTCCGAGTCCTGCCAAAGGGAAAGACCTAATCCCAACCTAAAATAATTGAAATTGACCAGGCATGGTGGTTCAAGCATGTAATCCCAGCCCAGCACTTTGGGAGGCTGAGGTGAGAGGATTGCCTGAGTCCCATGGGTTCGAGACCAGCCTGGGCAAGTTGGCAAGACCTCATCTCTACAAGAAATAAAAAAAAAAAATAGGCAGGCATGGTAGTGAGTGCCTGTTGTTCTGGCTGCTTGGAAGGCTGAGGTGGAAGGATTGCCTAAGCCCAGTAGGTCAACGCTCGGGTGACTGTGAGTGTGCCACTGCACTTTAGCCTGGGCAAATAAGTGAGACTCCAACTAAAAAAATATTAACAATAGTAATTGAAATCATCAGTAGGCTAAATATAACCAAAGTTGTGCCAAATCCCAGATCTAGCTCAAGCACAAATTAGATTCACTCTGTCCTCAACCTCTTATCAGCCTGGAATACGAGAGGTATACTTTTTTCCTGGAATAAATTTCATTTATTTCAGCCTTTAACTGTCCTTTTACACATGATGTCTTGCATACAATAAAAATTATAAAATATTGGAAGACAGCAGAAAATGTGAGCTCTAATTTAAGAAGCCAATAGGAGACCTACAGATAAGATGGTCCAGATTCTGGAATTAGCAAAGACTTTAGATGAACCATTATAAATATGGTAAATATTTTGGCAGAAAAAATGAAAAGTATACAAAAGAATCACTTGAGCATATTTGAAATGAGACATATAGCATCAGAAGTAAAGAACTCATTTAATGACTTGAATAGCAGTCTGAAAACAACAAAAGATATGATCAGTGGATTGAAATACAGATAAATAAAATTATCCAAAATGAAAGTCCAAGAGAAGGGGTAAAAAATAGAGTGTCTTAGACCTGGACAGTATCAAAGGTTAAGAACACCTGTAGTTGTAGTCTAGAAGGAGAGAAGTTAAAGACAACAAGGTAGAAGAAATATTTACATAGATAATGGCTTAGGATTTTTCAAAATTGATGAAAAACATCACAAATCCTGTAAATTCAGCAAATCTCAAGTGGAATAAGTAGAATAAATGCAAGAAATGACACAAATACATCATATTTCAAACTGAGGAATACCAAATATAAAAAAATTAAATCTTAAAAGCAGCAAAAATAAAATGACAAATTATATACTGTGGGACAGCATAAGAATGATGTTTGACTTCGTATCAGAAATAATGGTGGGAGAAGGCAATGGAACAATATTTTTAAAGTGCTTTTAAAAACATGTCAATGCAGAATTCTATACTTAAGTCAAATTATCCCAGGTTTTTTTTCCTGTCAGATAAAAGCAGAGATAATTTCTCTTCAGCAGGCCTGAACTACAAAAATGACATAGAATATTTATGTGATAGCAGAGTAAGCCTGATTTTTTAAATGAAGGAATGAAGAACACTACAGACTAAAATTTTGAATAAATATAAACAATCTTTATGTTTAAATAGTCCTAAAAACTGCTGAATGTTAACATAAAAAATGTTAATACTATAGTATGAGTGTCAAGTATTGATCAGCCGCCTGATGTGTTTTGTGAAATTATGGCCAAGAACTCAATTGGGGCAGTAAAGAGTAATAAAGCTTGGGCCTCAGTAGCAAATTTGGGTGGTCAGAACCAGTGTGTCTTTTGCTAATGGAGGATATGAGACTGATTAAACAAGGGGAGATTGAACAAATGAGTAAATAATTTGAGTATAATGTCAGTTTTTTACAGTTAAAAAAGAAAGCTATAAATATGGAAAGAGAGAAGGCCACAATAAACTTTATGACATTGGAGGACTTTGAGATATTGGTATGAATTCATGGGTTTTATGTCTGTCTGTCTGTATATCTATCTTGGTTCCTACCTATATGAAAATATACATATAGATACAGAAATTAAAAAATAAATATAGATGCTTGTGTGGGTGTACATATATTTCCTAGCTTTACCCACTGAGGGGCCCTAGGGTCGATGCCACTCAGGAGTAATAAACATGTTTACATCTTGCTTTCTAGACACTATTATTTACTAAGAGAAGCTAGAACTTCTTAAAGAAATTATTGATTCATGAGCTGGGTCATGGAAAGTACAATCTGTAACATCTTCATGTGTTGGAAAATTAAAAAGTGCTCACAGTGATGGGATACAGTAGAAAGATATAAAATCTTTTGTCTTTGCATTTCTTCTACTGGTCAAATCTGGGACAATTTGAACATCAAAATAAATAAGGAGTTATGACCCATTCAATAACTTATAAATCCATGATTCCATACTAATATAAATAAATGAATGAATGAATGAGAAGGGAAAGTGCTATCTTTGAGTAATAAATGTTGAAGTAATTTAAGCATTAAAAATCATCAATTTTCAAACATCTTAATATTAAATGACTCAGGCAAAAATCACTCATGGATATTAAAACTAGTGGTAAAAGTTTGAATAGAAATAAGATACTTTTTTTTTATTGTCAAAGCATTTCTCCACAAATTACTTATTAATTAATAAGTACAAAATACTTACTAATTAACTTTACAGTGATAAACTCCACTTTAATCAAGAGATGAAAGTTAATATCATCAGTAATAGGACAAATAAACATTATGTGCTTCCTGATATGTTTCACTGAGAAGAACACAGCATCACTTTTGTGATATTCCTGCAAAATATATATAAGCTGAATATAGTTATAAGGTAACATCAAACAGATCCAAATTGAGAGTTTATTCTAGAAGATAACTGACTGTATATGACAATGATTTTTCTTTTCTTTTTTTTTTTTTGAGTTGGAGTCTCACTCTGTCGTTCAGACTGGAGTGCAGTGATATGCTCATGGCTACCACAACCTTGACCTGCTGGGCTCCAGTGATCCTTCCGCCTCAGCCTTCCAAGTAGCTGGAACTACAGGTGTGTGCTACCACGCCCGGCTAGTTTTTGATTTATTGTAGAGATGAAGTCTCACCAAATTGCCCAGGCAGGTCTTGAACCGACAGGCTCAAGCAATCCACTCGCCTCGGCCTCCCAAAGTGCTGGGATTACAGGTTGAGCCACCGCCGGCAATTTTTAAAAAAATTGAGGCGGCCAGAGGAGCTACCAACTTCCATTCCAGTTCAGTGTATAGATGGAAAGCTTTCAATGGGGCAAGATGAAAGGGGAAAGAGTTAGACAGAACAGGCAAGGTTTAGTAAAGACTCCTCTTCTTTCCATATATTTTCCATACATTTCCATACATCAATTAGGGACTTGCTTTATGAACTACTCCTCTAGGTCAAAAAACCCATTTGAAAGCTAAACCTCATATGCTCACCTTAGTATAAATTTATTTAATCAGATAATTAAGTTGCTTTCTTTTAAACACTTATCTCAGAATCACAAAAAGAAATTTTATTTTTCCTTTTTAATTACAAATTTTGGGGTGATGATGGTAACTTGGAGCATGTGGCATTTAGGAGAGAAAACTCATCAGATGGTGGGAACCTTTGGATAACTGAAGAGCAGCTGAAAGACACTGCTCCCCCAAGAGAGAGCAGGATGGGGGGGAAAGTTGAAGATTGGAAGAAGAGAAAGCCTAATCAATTTTTTTTCCTGAAACTTTTTTTTAATGTGTGTGTGTGTGTGTGTGGACTCAGCTATCTGCCTTTATGTCCTGAAAAATCACCCAAATGGTCATTGTCTTATAGGAACAAGGTTATTACCAATCCCTTGACTAGAACTAATGGCCAGTCAAGATAGTTTCCAAGGGAATAAATGGTGAAGTTGCAACAGCCACTCATCCAATCAGAGTACTAAAAAAAAAAAAATGAATCTCATCTGGGAGAGGTTGTTGCCCTATCAGATATATGTGGCTGGAAGTGCCTTCTGTGTGGTAGTAGAAAGATTTTACAAAAAGCCCTGCTGTAGTTGTTACAATGCCTCAGAAATCTATTCCCCCAAGCTGTCTGATCATCTTGAGGCCAATCCCTAAATGGAACACTGTTCCAGAATGGGATATAGGACATTGACATCTCAGACAAAACAAAACAAAGCAAAGCAAAAGCTTTGCTCTACAGTCACTAAACAATGCTTCCATTAATAGGCAGGAAAAGAAAAGAGATTCCTCTTTTCAAACAAAGGATAAGAGAGAGAGAAAATATTTTTTAAACTGCTTTGTTATATCTATGTAGCTTTTAATTACATTATCTTTTCAGATTCTAAAAATGGGGAAAGGACCCTTGTTGGAATGACTATGGCCAGTTGTCTACAGTCTCATCAGAGTCTCATTGTTCAGTGGGACCTCGCAGGGCAGAATAAAGGCCTATAGTTATAGGTGACAGTTCCATCAATGCAATGTACTAAATGAGATTGTCTTCAATGCTCTCGTGCTAAAGAGATTCATGTTAGGATGCTGAAGGTTGGAGAATAAATTTAAGCATCATTTGGGGGTGGGTAAGTTTGTGTGACCAGCTCATCTCAGTTTGCTCAGGGTTCTCCTATTCCATGTTGTGAACACTCCCACAGTTCCAGACAAACCTGGACGATTGATCACCCACCCAGCAAACCAGCTTTGGTGATTGTTAAGGCTTTAAAAAAAACCCTTAAAACCTTTCCCCCCAACCCTAAAATCCTTTTATACTGATGTTATGTATGTAATTCCAGAGTTGTTTTCATGACCTCTGGGCTTGTTGTAGAAAACAACACTCACTTGGTTTACAGGGGTGAGTGTTGGGACTGGAAATTTGTGGTTCTACCAATAAACACTTGTGTGACCTTGGGAGAAAATGTCCCTCTCTGAGTCTTTTTTCCCCCAAGGAAAAAACATTCACAGAAACTTTTTATGAGATTCTTTCCACCTCTACCATTCTATGGTTCTTTCCTATGAATTTAAAGTGTCTCACGTTAGTCTTGTGAAGATGTTCTTGCATACCAGTTCTCCACTTAACCTGTGTGTATGAGGATGCACAAGAAGGGTAAAAAGGAAGGAAGTAAGGAAAGTGAGTGCATAGAAAGAAAAATAAAGTGTAGAAAGGATAGCAAAATAATATTTCACACACACACACACGAGAAATTCTGAGCATTTATTCAAAGGAAATCAGAGGACTTATTACACATCTATTCATTTACCTCCACAGAATTCCTTTTAGGTGCATAACAAGCAAAGCAACTCCTTCACCTATCTTGGACCCAAAGAGGAAAAGAAAATTGTCCAGGGTTACCCAGTAAATTAGTGGCAAGTGTAAGGTTTAGAGTTTATGTCGCCAAAACTGTGATGTTTTCCTGCCAGTCTGCACTGCCTATGAATTGTCCCTAATTAGAGTTCTCCTTTTATTTTGAACCAAAATAATTATATTTGATAAAAGAAAACACACTAGACAGGAAATAATTTTCAGGCTCGTGCTCTTCTCCCTACTCATTGTCCAAATCTTGGCGTTGTTGACAATTTCAGATATGAGTTAAATACAGCAAGGAGAAGTCAATGCTACACCTTAAAAATTAATTGTTCAAGTACTAGGTCATTTCAGAGTAATGCACCGTGAAATTATGTTATTCTCCAGAAGAATTTCCATAAAGTTTAACATGCCATGACACATTCTTTTTCCATTGGAGTTAGGTTTTTTTAAAGTACATAAAAAGAGTCTTTGGAGTCCAGGGGTGTGTGTAAACCTTACTGCAGACAAAGCAGGATGTGTTAGGCAGGGCTTTCAGAGCAGCAGATGCCGCTGGATCGCTGCTAAGGGAGACCCCATTACTAAAGCATAGCCCATAAAAGCACAGCCCGGGCTGGTATCTGCGGAGGCAAGCGCGGAAGAAGTCATTAGTCTTGGTGCTTTTTTTACTGTTATTCACACTGGGATAATGAGATTATTGGAATATTTTTTTTTCCTAATGAGAATGAGACAGAATACCTTGGTCTCTAAATGATTTAGTCACAGAGGGAACACATTACTCTTCCCTTGATTGCTGTCAAATGCTGGAAAATTGGAATATTATACTGATATTTATCGTGATGGGCAATATTTTTCCTGCCTTCTTGGTGTCAAATGAGATGGGAAAAATATTTGTCTGAAAAGCAGACTCCTTTACAAGGTTTGTAGAAAGGAAGACAGATGAAGGTGAGGGATAAGGAAAGGGGGGGTGGCAGTTAGGAAGAAGATAATTGGAGGATGGCTTTTCACTATTTCTTCTTTTTCTTCAACAGTAAAGCTATTCCCTTGTTTTAATTTTCCACAGACTTCTCTTCCAGTTAGCTTACCAGTGTTTGGGGCTAATTAGCCATTGTTTCGATTCAAAATGGAAGGTTAATTTCAAGGGGAAATGGGTTTGTCTTGGTCTGGAGATCATTAGTGGCAGCTAGTTTATTTGTGTTTCTTGGGAAGCAATAACATCCTGGGATGGAGAATTCCTGGCAGGTGGATGGGGGTGGGGAGGTTCAGTCTTATTGTCAAGAACCTTTCACCTGATACTTGTCAGCTGAAAGTTTATGGGGCCAGTACAGATTAATTGGGTGGCCTGGTGTCCTGAGATTCAATTCAGGTCATGAGTTGCTTCGCAGCCAAGCTGGACAAAGAAATCATGAGTTCGAACTCCTGGTCCTGCCCTAGTTTCCAAACTTGTCCTCCAAGAAAGTCTGAAACATCTGGGAAACAAAAGAACAAGTAAAGTATTTCATTGCATCATTATGTACTGGCTTTCAGAGGAAAGACATCATCGTATTTACACATTACAGTCAGAAGATTTTAGTGTTCTCCATGTAACAGGTGGAAGCATCTCACGGCATGAGCACTGGTCCTGTGAGTTACAGATACCACCCTTTTATTAGATTCATTCAGAGATCTTGTTATAAATAAGAAATTCAGGCTCATCCTTGGTGGTCCTGATTCTTAGCTGGAGCAAGAGCCTATTCATCTGTAATTTTTTTTTTTTTTTTGAGTTAGAGTTTCACTCTGTCACCCAGACTGGAGTACAATGGCACGCTCCCAACCACCGCAGCCTCAACCTGCTGGGCTCTGGCAATCCTTCCTCCTCAACCTTCGAAGTAGCTGGAACTACAGGTGCATGCCTACCTTGCCTGGCTAATTTTTGATGTATTGTAGAGACGAAGTCTCGCCAAGTTGTCCGGGTGGGTCTTGAACCCGTGGGCTCAGGCCATCCGTTCGCCTCGGCCTCCCAAAGGGCTGAGACTACAGGCTGAGCCACTGAGCCCGGCCTCATCTGTATTTTAACAGACTTGGAATAAAATAAATTTTGTTGCAGATAGTCCTCAGCATTTGGGAACTAATGAAATTCAACAGATTTTATTACAGAAGACGAGATTTCCTAGGAAGTACACTGACCTGCTTAAGACAACACAACTAACAAGTGACAAAGCTGGAACTTGGTCTCAGAGCCAAGTCTGATGGTTTTGTTTGATCCATGCTGGATCCTTGTGTTCTCCTAACTCCTCACTGACTTAGTCTGTACCCTCCTCTCTTTCCTCACTTAATGATGTGGCACTGTAAGTGTAAGTGATTAATAGTCCTGTGGTATTTTTTTACACCCTGTGGTGTACCTTCCTTTGAGGCTCTGAGACATAATCCTTATTCTCAGGGAGCAATCAGATTTGTTGCAGAGACAAAACGGATAGCCAAGGATACAAACCATGACTTTTACAGAAAAAGGAGGTGCTGTAAATGCTTAGGACAATTGAGGAAGAGGCCAGATATAGATGTAAAAGACAATGTGGGAATGAATGAGATGCATGATTGTAGCTGCCTTATGTGGTCAAACTTTACACTTAAAAACTTCTGGAAGCAGTTTTACATTCCATTATCAACTCATCTGTCATTTGTACAACAGTGTCCTCTGAGATCAAGAACCATGTCTTCTTACCACAAATCCTCCAAAAGGAAAAATTCCTTAGTTGCTGGACAAAAGGTATTCATTTAGCTTAGACAATGGTCAAATTCCAGTGCCTCCATGAAATTTCTCACCCCCAACTAAGAACTCCTTCCTTGAATTCTAATGCATGCCTCCAAAATAAATGTAGTGATATCGAAATTGTAGTATTGGTATTTATGTTTGTAGTTTAGCCCCAACTGAACTGCATACAATTTGAGAGCAGAAACCATATATCTTATTCATTTCCATACCCGGCACTTAGTTTTTCTAGAGGGTCTTGTCTGTAACTGGTGCCCAATTTATTTGTATTGAATTAATTAAGTGGGCAAAAAGTACCACAAAGAGGAACCCTCAATGCAGCAAATGGTCCTCTACTGCACCTTGTCCTAAACTCTTCTTTTGTAGTCCATTTGTGCTGCTATAATAGAATAGAAGACTATGTAATTTATAAAGAGTAGAAATTTATTTTTTTATTTTTTATTTTTTAAATTTAATTTTAAAGATGTGGGGTACAAGCCGGGCTCGGTGGCTCAGCCTGTAATCCGCGCCTTTGGGAGGCTGAGGTGAGTGGATTGCCTGAGCCCGCGGGTTTGACACCCGCCTGGGCAGCGAGACCTCATTTCTACAATAAATCAAAAAATCAGCCGGGCGTGGTAGCGTGCGCCTGTAGTTCCAGCTACTTGGGAGGCTGAGGTGGAAGTATCGCTGGAGCCCAGCAGGTCGAGGCTGCGGTGGCCAGGAGCGGCCACTGCACTCCAGTCTGGGCGACAGAGTGAGACTCTAACTCAAAAAAAAAAAAAGATGTGGGGTACAATTCAGGGTTAGGCATACGAATGGTCATTGTACAGGTAAAGTTTGGGCTTCAATTGGGTCCCCTTGTCACCTAATTTGAGATCAGGTACTCTTATTGATGAAGTGTGCCTCCCCACTTCCTTCCCTGGCAGTTTCCCACTATTGCCAATCCCTTTCTTATAGTATTATGATAATTATTCAAGGTCCACTTATGAGTGAGAATATGTGATACTCAGTTCTTTGTTTCCGTGACAGATCACTATTACAGACTCTACATCCATTCAAGTTGCTGTGAAGTTAATAATTTTGTCCTTCTTTATCGTTGCATAATATTCCATTGTGTATATGTACCACATTTTAAAAATACAGTCTGCTTTCAATGGGCAGCATGATTGTTTCCATGTTTTTGCTATTGTGAATAGTGATGCAATAAACATGTGTGCACAGGTATCTTTTTTGTAGAATGATTTGAGTTCCCGCAGGTATATTCCCCGAAGGGGGATTGCTGAGTTATATGAAAGGTCAATTTTTAGATCTTATAGGAATCGCCACACTGTTTTTCACTGAGGTTGTACTAGTTTATACTCCCACCAACAGTGTAGAAGTGTTCCCTTTTCACCACATCCTTTCCAGCATCTGTTGTTTTTTGAATTATTGATGACGGCCATCCTGACTGGAGTTAGGTGGTATCTCAGTGTAGTTTTATTTTTTATTTTTATTTTTTTTTAGTTGGAGTCTCACTCTGTTGCCCAGACTGGAGTGCAGTGGCACACTCCCGGCCACCGCAGCCTTGACCTGCTGGGCTCCGGCGATCCTTCCACCTTAGCCTTCCAAGTAGCTGGAACTACAGGTGCACGCTGCCACGCCTGGCTAATTTTTTGATTTATCGTAGAGATGAGATCTCGCCAAGTTGCCCAGACGGGTCTCAAACCCACGGGCTCAGCAATATACTCACCTCAGCCTCCCAAAGTGCGGGATTACAGGCTGAGCCACCGAGCCCGGCTTCAGTGTAGTTTTAATTAGTGAGGCTGAACATTTTTTCATGTATCTGTTGTATGTCTTCTTTTGAGAAGTATCTATTCATATCTTTTGCCCACTTTTTAATAGGGTTGTTTGTTTTTTTTTCTTTTTGACACATTTAAGTTCCTTGTAGAGCCTAGATGTTAGGCCTTTGTCAGATATACAGTTGCAAATATTTTTTCCCAATCTCTGAGCTGTCTCCCCACTGTCTTGATGGTTTCTTTGGCTTTGTGGAAGCTTTTCAGTTAGATGAGGTCCCACTTGTCTATCTTATCTCTTATGGCATGGACATTTGGAATTTTGATCAGGAATTGGTTGCCAGTTCCAATTTCCATAAGGGTGTCTCCTGTAATTTCTAAGTTTCTTATAGTTTGAGGCTTTACATTTAAGTCTCCAATCCATTTAGAATTGATTTTTGTGTATGGTGATTGGTAGGGGTCTTATTTTAATCTTCTGCATATGGTCAGCCAATTTTCCCAGCACCATTTGCTGAATAAGTTCTTTTCTCCCCAGTGATTATTAGTGGAGGCTTTGTCAAAAATGAGTTGGTTGAGAAATTGAGGTTTTGCCTCCAGAATCTCTATTCTGTTCCATTGGTCTATATACCTGTTCTTGTACCAATATCAGGCTGTTTTGATTATAGTAGCCTTATAATAATGTTTAAAGTTTGAAAGTGTGATACCTCCCACCTTGTTTCTTTTGCTGAGGATTGTTTTTGGCTAGTCATGGTCATTTATGATTCCCTATGAATTTCTGTAATGGCGTTTTCAGGTCTGAGAAGAATGATGCTAGTAATTTAATAGGTATTACATTAAATATGTAGATTGCCTTGGGTAAGATGGACACCTTAACAATATTGATTCTTTTAATCCACGAGCATGGAATATTTTTCCATTTGTTTGTGTCACCTTTTATTTCTTTGAGCAATGTCTTATAGTTTTCATTGTAAAGGTCTTTCATTTCTCTTTCACTTCATCTTCCTAGCAGAAGATGCCAAGGTATTTCAATTTTTTTGTGTGTGTTTGTGTGTGGCTATTGTGAATGGATTGCTCTTTTTGTTTGGTTCTCTGCCTGTTTGTTGTTGGTGCATAATAATGCTACTGTCTTTTGCACATTAATTTTATATCCTGAGATTTTGCCAAAGTCCTTTATTAGTGCAAGAAGGTTTTTGACAGAAGGATAGTTTGACTTCCTCTTTCTCTACTTGGACACCCTGATTTCTTTTTCTTGTCTGATTGCTCTAGCAGGACTTCTAACATTATGTTGTATAAGAGAGGTGAAAGTGGGTAGCCTTGTCTTGTTCCGGTTTAAATGCTTCCAATTTTTGTCCCTTTAGCAATATGTTGGCTGTGGGTTTATTGTAGATGGCTGCTACTATTTTGAGGTATGTTCCCTCTATGCCTAGGTGTTCAAGGGTTTTTATCAAGAAGGTATGCTGGATTTCATCGAAAGCCTTCTCTGCATCTAATGATATAATCATGTGATTCCTATTTTTACATATATTGATGTATTTAATTACATTTATGATCTTGTGGATGTTGAACCAGCCCTGCATCCCAGGGTTGAAACTTATTTGGTTATGGTGGATGATTTTTGAGATGTGTTGTTTGATCCGTTTACTAGACTCTTGTTTGTTGAATATTTTGCATCTATATTCATCAGAGATATTAGCCTGTAGCTCTCTTTCTTTGTTGGATTTTTTCTTGGTTTGGGTATCAGTGTGATGTTAGTTTCGTAAAATGATTTGGGGAGAATTCCGACATTCTTAACTGCCTGCAATACTTTCAATAGATTGGTATCAGCTCCTCCTTGTATGTTTTGTAGAACTCTGCTGGAAAGTCACCTGGTTCGGGACAGATTTTTAGGGTTGTCTTCTTATGATGGAGTCTACTTCCTGGGTTTTTATTGGTCTATTTAATGTCTCAATTTTGTCTTGCTTCAACATTGGGAGGTTGTGTAATGTCAGAAAGTCTTCCATTTCATTTAGGTTTTCAAGTTTGTTTCCATACAGGTGTGCATAGTAATCTCTGATAATTTTTTTGTATTTCTTCAGGGACTGTTGTGATTTGATCTTTTGCATTTCTGATTGTGTTTATTTGGGCTTTTTCACTCTTTTTCTTGGTCAGTCTGGCTAGGAGTCCATCAATCTTGTTTATCCTTTCAAAGGATCAGCTTTTTGTTTCGTTGATTTTTTCCTTTGATATTTTTGTCTTCTATGTCCTGTATTTGGGCTTTTACTACGGTGATATGGATTCTTCTACTGAAGTTAGGGTTTTGGTGGTCTTGTCTTTCCAACCCCCCTAGGTGACTTGTTAGGCTGTTAACTTATGATCTTTACATTTTCTTGATGTATGTTCATGAAGAAATGAATTCTCTTCTCAGTACTGTTTTCATGGTATCCCAGAAGTTTTGGTAAGAGCAGAAATATATTTTCTCACATTTTTAGAGGCTGGGAAGTCCAAGATCAAGGGCGAGGGCCTTCTTGCTGTGTCATCCAAGGAACAAGGCAAAAGGGTGGGGAGTGAGATCAAGAGGGGGCAAAACCGTTCCTGAGACACAAACCTACTCCTGCCACAGCAGCATTCATCCATTTATGAGGGCAGAATTAATTTCAACGTGAGTTTTGGAGGGAGCAAACATTAAAACCAAAACACCCCTTTTTGTCTCTTGCCACTTCTTTATTTCACTACTTTGCTATCTCCCCCAGAGTCATTGCAGGTTCTCAGATAATGTTTTACCTTTCTCTTTTATCTTCTTCTCTTCCTTATTTTTTCCTTGTTTAGAGTTATTACTTAGCCTATTAGTGGGTCCATGAGACATAGGGAAAAAAACCAAAGTATTTTTCCTTGCTCTCACACAGTCACTATAACACAGAAACTTCACCTCTGGTCATCAAAATGTATGTTTTTATTCTCTCCACATACCATCCAAGCAATTCTGCAGCAGACATTAGCTGGGTGCTGTCTAACTCAAGTCTGACATTATCTACCTGGAGATAACGTCTGATCCCACGGGTTGAGGGATCAGTCCCACAAGATTGTACCCAACTTCAGATGGCAGTCACAAATAGTAGATTTTCACCAGTACTCCCCCCGCCCCGAAACAAGGTCTCTGTCACCCAGGCTGTAGTGCAATGGCATGATCATAACTCACTGCAGCCTTGAACTTCTGGGCTCAAGCAATCCTTTAGCCTTAGCTTCCTAAGTAACTAAGACTATAGGTATGGACCACTACGCTCAGTTAATTGTTTATTTATATTTTTTAGCTACACAGTCTCACTATATTGCCCAGACTCGTTTTGAATTCCTGGCCTCAAGTAGTCCTCTCACTTTGGCCTCCCAAAGTGCTAAAATTACAGATGTGAGCCATCCCATCCAGTCTGTCACCTATACTTCTGACTAACTGACTATAAACTAGATAATCCCATTTTTCCCTCTATAGGTTCAATTAATTTGCTAGAATGGTTCACCCTTACTTACTTTTACTCATTTATTATAAAGGATACTACGAAGGATAGAATGAACAGCCAATGGAAAAGATGCTTATGGAAAGATATGTAAGAGAAGGAGTGGAGCTTCCATCCTTGGAACAGCATGCTCCAGGAACCATCACATGTTCAGCTATCCAGAAGCTAGCCAAACTCAGTCCTTCCGGGTTTTTATGAAGCATAATTACATAGGCATGGTTGATGAGATCATTGCCCATTGGTGATCAGCCTAGCACTCAACCTGTCTCTCTCCTGCCAGGAGGTTGGGAAATGGGATCAAAAGTTCCAACCCTTTAATTATGTCTTGTTCTTCTTGGTTACCAGCTCCCATCCTGAAGTTATCTAGGGATTGCTTGCCACCAGTCATCTCATTAGCATACTCATTCCTCCAGAGATTCCAAGGGTTGTAGGTAGTGTGAAGGAAACATGGGAGTGAGGGGAAGCCAAATATATTTTTCACAATATCACTGTGGATCAGTGGTCCCTATTGCTTCTGAGGTTTAGGAGTCTAGCATCATTTTGCATCACAATGCAAATCGCTTCTTGGGAGGTAGGATTTCTGTTTTCTAGTCATGCTTAGTTAGCTTCAGAATAGCTTGCATCTCATCCCCAGTAAAACCACTTATTTATAACATATCAATGTATTGACAAGGTGGAAGAGCAAGACTGTCCTAAGGTGAGATGTACATTTCAAAGGGATGAGCACTAATTGTTCCAGTGATTGTTTATTTATTGGGTAGGACATAATTATTCTCTTTGGGGTCACACATCTACCTCCAGGTTGCTACATGCTCGAGCCTTGAGATCAAGCCAGGGCAGAGTTTGGCCACTGAAATTCAAATTCCCAAAGCAATCAGCGAAATCTTCCTAGAGACAGTGTCCAGCCCTAGTTCCAATAGATGTGTGGGAAGGTGTGGATTCTGATTCTGCTATAGAAGCTTTCTCAGTCTTCTGGAAGTGGAAAAAACAGCAATGTGGACCCAGTGGTGTGGCCCAAATGATAAAAATAAATGTGTAGGTAAATGGTTGCCTCCTCTGCAGATGTGTAGGGGCCTTGTCCTGGGAAATTAGCAGCAGGGTCTGGGTTCAAAAATGTGTGACAAGCACATTTTTTCCCATTGCACATCTCCTTTATTTTGTAAAGACCTGAAGTTCCACAGTTGCATGACAAGAGATGAACATCTAAAGGAAAATGCAGGGATATTTTATTTTTAATTGGCAGAAGGAATTATACATAGTTGTCATGTACAATATGATGTTTAAGAATATATATCCATTGTCAAATGGCTAAATCAAGCTAATTAACATATGCATTACCTCACAAAATTGTCATTTTTGTGGTAAAAACACTTAAAATCTACCATCATAGCATTTTTCAAGAATACAATATATTTTATTAACTATAATCACCATGTTGTACAATAGATCTATTGAACTTATTCCTTCCATCTAACTGAATTTTGTAACCTTTGATTAACATCTTCCCAGCACCATATCCCATCCCTGGTAACCACCATTCCACTCTCTACTCTCTACTTCCATGAGATTGCAGGGGTGGGAGGACTTTCCTTCTACTTTCTGAGGGTTCAATACTTGAGTCTATGAAATAAACCAATTGTGGGCAGATTAACCGAAGAAAACATACACAGAAGTTCCCCCTTATCCTTGTTTTTGCTTTATGTAGTTTGTTACCTTCAGTTAACCATGCTTTAAAAATACCAAATGGAAAACTCTAGAAATAAACAACTGTGCCATTCTGAGTAGCAGAATGAAATCTTGTGATATCCCACTCTGTCCTGCCAGGGACATGAATTATCCCTTTGTCCAGTGTATCCACACTATATATGCTGCCTGCCTGTTACTATCTCAGAAAAAACCATAATGGGCTCAGTACTCTTTATGGTTTCAAACATCCACTGGAGGTCTTGGAACATATCCCCTGTGGATAAGGGGAAACTACTGCACAAATTTATTTTGTGCTAAAGGGCATCACATGATGGAAAAGTGAATACCCCAAATCTCACTGAGTTCTAGAAGCTTATATACCCTCTTCATAGGGAAGAGAAGTCTGTAGACAATTTGAGGGACAGCAAATTATTTTTGGGAAAGATGAATGGCCCTCCAGAAGGACAAGTGACAGCCTGTGACAAAATCTGTCTGATCTTGGTGTTGACCTTCAGTCTCCTCTGTTGTGATCCAAGTTTAATCTTCCCTAGTAGAAGAGATTCCCAGAGAGGCAATTGTGTTCCTTTTGGAGGAATCATCTTTAGGCAGATTGTGAAAATTCAGAGGAAGCCCCTCTCTACATTTGCTGTTCCTCAAGGGTCCTCAGTTTTAAGTTCAAAACAGCATATTTTAGCCTGGCATTTCCTGAATTCCTTCAAGATCAACTTTTTAAGATTCCACATATGAGTGAGATCATGTGGCATTTGTCTTTCTGTGCCTGACTTAGTTTACTTATCTTGTATTTTTTACAGCAGTCTCCTTTGACCTCCATAGGTCAAGCTGCAGAGAATAGACACTAGGCTCTGTTCCTGAGTGGTAAACAATCATTCCCTGGCAGCATGACTGAGATCATGCCCGACTCCTTCAGGAACCCAGTGCCATCCTCGGGATCAGGGAAAATGAAACACTTGGGGTTTATCCACCACAGCCTGAAACCCAAAGGAGGTTCAGTATGGAGGTAGATAGGTCTGTGAGTTTTCCAACCAAAGCACGCTTGCAAGGGTCAGCACAATGCTGGAAACCTATTGGGCTCTGCTGGCCACAGCAGTCTGTGCCCTGCAGGAGACCTAGGTTTGGGCTTGGGGTGAGTTTTGTTTACACTGTTTTCTGACTTGGCTAGAGGCTATCTCCGGGAGAGTGAAGAGCTGATGCAGGGAAATGGCTGAGCATGGGAGAAATGGGTTTCCACCAAAGTGATTTGCCCAGGTTTTTTTTTTTTCCCTTTATTTCCTTATACATTTTTAAAGCAGATTTATGACTAGTAAAAATGCTGGCTGGACAAAGCTTTCTCGTGCTGTGCAGTTGCTTTTTCTTCTCTTGACTGTTTCTAAACCTCTCTAGATGTTTTGTCTTTTTGACATAGACTGGCAGAGAAACTAGGCAGTCTGGCTTCCTAGTTCAGTGCTGTAGAGGCTTTGCCGGCATGCTGGCTGCCCTGCCTGGCCAGCTCCAGCCCTTCAGGGCCCACGCAGCAGGCATGCAGCACCAGATGGAGAGAGGGAAGGCAGACCCAGCGAGAATCCTCACGAAGAGGAGTGAGTAGCCCAGGGAAGAGAAAGATCGTGCTGGACCAGTTGGACAGGAGCCCAGCTCTGAGTAACTCCCAGCATTCAGGCAAAATAAAATCACAAATGAGAACAGCAAGGGGCCAAAAACCAGCTGGAGACAAAGGGGTGTTAACTTCGGGGTGGGGGCTGTGAGAGGAGGAAGGCTCTAGAGAGATGTTCGAAAGTCTGGCCTGCCGTGGACAGCTGCCACCGGTGTGAGCTGCAGGCCTGGAATGTTGTTACAAACCCAGCAAGCCGTGCTGTCTGCCTCAGCCCCGGACCCGGAAAGACTGACAAGACAAGGAAGGCTGCAGGCTTTCTCCTGCCTTCCCCATCTTTTAGCCTTCCCTGAACATCCCTGGCAATGTAACCAATAGGGTCAAGATCCCTTCCCTTAAGCAACTGACCGCAGGAAGAGGAGGAAAAGGAAGAGGGAAGGGAAGGAGGGAGATAAGATCCTGAGGTTTTGAGACCCTATTAGTTTCAGAGCAGAGGTTTCTCCTCATCACCCTCACCCGTGAAACTGACTCTCCACCAGCTACTGAAATGGTCTTTCTCGGGGATTATGGGGTCTCCAAATTTCAGAACATGGAGTAGAAATAGAAATCACTAGCAGGGAGACGGCCTCAGCCTGGCTGTCCCCGGCCTATCTGGGGACACTTGCTCTGTTTCAGTCTTGATTAGCAAATCATTCCTGCTTGCATTCTGACAGAACTTTTCATCCTGAAAGATCACACGGCATGCTTCAAGTCAGAGAGCATCTCTCTGCTGCCTGTTATGGCACTACTCAGAAGATTAAAGACTTCTTTCGCCTCCACCCCTGCCCAGAGACAAGAGGAACATGAAGTGTTATTTAGTCATTTCTTTGCATTAACTGGTGATCATCTCTTGATCTGACTTAAAGGCTTCCAAGGCATTTTCCTACCTGGATAAAGATAGACAGGCCTTGGAAAAAAAAGAGTCCCACTGTGTGGAAAAGGGTAAGATTCTCTGAAGCATATGATGCAATATACACACACACACATATTTATTGTGATATATATATATATATATATAAGCACATGATCATATCTATATCTATGTATAAATGAAACATTTGTACTAAGCTTTATATTTTAAAAATAAAAATATGGCTATTCAAAATTATTATTTTTCAGTATGTAAGTGCTAGAACCAGGATTTGAACCAAGATCTCTATGACTCTACAGTCTTGCTCTTTCCATTCCTCTAGGTCAGAGCAGTGGGGCAGAGTAGTCCAACGAAAACACAGAAGCTTTGCCATCAAACAGACCTGGGTTAAGCTCTCTCTATTATGTATTTGCTCTGGAAACTTGAGCTAGGTCCTTAGTCACTTAGAACCTCAGTTTTTTAAACTATGACAAATGGGGTTGACCACATCCATCCTAATGTGTGCTGATAAGACAGATCTCTAGCATATTGTCTGGCCCCTACTGGCACCTATAGATATAACTAGCACCTGTAGACATTCTGTCTATATTCTCTGTGGATGTCTGTCTATAATCTGTCTGTATTGCTGATTTGGATGTGATTTCCTAGTCCTCAAACGAAATAGCCCATGTAGATCAAGAAGTTGTCAAAGTAAGAACAGTACACTAAAGTCCAGAAGAGGACTCCGGAAGCCAAAACTAAGACTCTTAAGAAGAGAAAATCCTGAGGGCAGAGAGGTCCTGAGGATTTTTATTCCTGGTCTCTCTTTTCCACTTTTTCTGTCGTTCTGGCCAAATGAGTGGGGGAACAACATGGGAGGACAGGCACACACAAACTTCCAGTACTGTGCTGCATTCTAACCCTCCCCATGGACAATCCTACCTCTCTACCTCCATCCTACCTTATGAGCTCAGGTGTGGTCCCTCTTTGGCTTCACCTTCCTGAATGAGACAAAAGAGAAAAGTAGTTGCCACAGTGGATATTGGAGCAGGGCGAATTCTATTACGAACCCTCTTCTCTTAATTCACGTGATCCCACCCCCATCAAGACTTTCTGTTCATTCGTCAGCAGTGATCGAGACAACTAAAAGATAATGATTAATTTACAGAGTAAGGGCTGCATCTCATTTTCTCTTTTTTGCAGATGCAATAGTCATTGGCAGCTTCAGATTAACAAGGATTTTGGTCTCTTTTTGTTACTTTGTATTTCAAATTTTTTTTGCCCTTTCTGTCTTAAAAAGAAAATAAAACACCAACTTCCTTCCCTAACTCCTTCTCTCCTCTAACACATACAGATATTACATTTCTAGGCCTTCATACTGTTTTTTCCCTCAGATGCATGTGACATCTTAATAATTCTAACACCGGGGGGTGGAGAAATGAAAAAGGAAACAGCATGACAAAATGCTTCTGGGCCATTTTGGAATTAGTGATATTTTTTCAGGAGTGATCAATTACGTTACTTAACTGGAGAGCTCAGATTATAAAGAGAAATATAATTAGTGGCAAATGTGCTGAGATATATAAAGACAGATAGGCTGCCCAAGGAATGGGAGCTCATCAATTTTTCTAGGTTCTATCAGGAGGGCAGTTGTTTGACTGCAAGACTCCATCCAAGTGATTGCAGAGCAAAAGCAAGCATGCTCTGAGCATTGCCAATGCTTGAAGGAAAGAGAATCTGGAGAAAATCAGCAGGTCTGTGTTGGGTCTACCACTGATTACCAGGGAATTCATTGATCCTACCTGTCTCAGTTTCCTCCTCTATAAAAAGGGGGCTGATAGTGCTCCCCTTTCTGCTTTCTTTGAAGCTTTTGTGAGGCTTAAATAAACCCCCAAATGTGAACTTGCCTTGAAAATTAAAAGCCCTATATACATGCAAAGGAAGATTAGGAATATCATCACTATTTGAGCTGGATTTTTCAGAACAGGTAGGATTTGACTTTCGGGAAAGATGTTTGAGGGATCTTAATCAAAGGATGCAGTACAAGCAAGACATCAAGCTAATACATTAGTTTGACCATAGCATAGAGTATTTAATCATAAGAGGAAAATATAACCAAAATCTGGGCTGAAGCAAGCACATGGAGTCTTGGGAGTTTGGGCTTTTTTTCAAAGCAAACACTGACTAACCCTATCAGAGAATAATATGATCCAAGCCATTTTGCAGAAAGACAAAGCTGGAAGTGTAGGGTAGAACACATTTGTCAGGGTGTGGGGGATGATTGGGATGCTAACATGAGAAGCAAGAGATGCCTACATTGGGATACTGGGAGTGAGAAAAGCAGCACTGTGGAAGAATTACTGGGCAGAACCAGCAAGAACTAGGGATAAGGGATAAAAGGAGGGATCCAAGATTACCTCAAGGATTCGAGTCTGGGCACCTGAGAGGATGACCAGGCTATTGACAAAAATCTACAATGCAGCTTGAGAATACTTTGGGGTGCAAATGGGGAGGAGAATAAATGTGATATTGCTATCAATGCTTTTGGGACCAGCAGCTAAAACTGCTGCTAATATTGTAAAAATTGCCAGGTGACACTTAAAAGATGGGTCAAGGTATTTTGAAATCATTAGGAAAGAGGAATTGAGAAACTCTGGAAAGAAAGAGAAGAGACAGGAGAATCGAGGGAAGATTTTCAGGCAGTTTAATAGAAGGTAAGGAGGATGCTCGGACTGAACTTACTCACTGAAATTTTCTGCTTCCCTTCAAACATTCTCACTTCTATCCCAAAGACAGTAATGAGGGAGGGAGTATTAGCTCCTTCTGTGAGGAAGCAACCTACTGTGTACAGAGATTCTAAGAATGTTTACTAAACCTCTACTCCATGGCACTCAGGGAAGGGCAGGGCCAGCAGCCCTGTCTAGTCCACTAAAGCCATAGTCAGGCACTTGGGCCTCAGGGGAATCTAGGAGATTACTCTGCAGCTAATTAGGAATCACTCTTGAGGATCAATACGATAGTTTTGATTTGCTGTGTTCAGAGCCAGAAAATTAGCTCTTTTCTGAGAATACAGATGGTCTGTGTGGCTGCTTTGCTAATAGAAAGCTACATTCTTCTTGACTGGAGTGTTTTTCAAACCAGCAGCTTCTAGATATGGAGTCTATCAGCTTGCATCTCTCTCCCCTGAAACACGGTCACAGACTCGACACTGTCATAGGAGGCAGGAAACTAATTGAACCAACAGATTGGAAACTACAGTTGCACGGCTTTCCATTTCAGGGCTAAAAACCCCACCCATGATTCACAATGCCAAAAATGGCATCTTTGCTTCAGTATCTCCCGGTGTCTGGGTATTATTTCTATTGTGTTGTTTATATCTGTGCATGTGTGTGCATGTTTATTTTTGAAATCTCAGACACTCGTTTTACAGGAAGAGTATTGGTATTTCAGAAGTCATTGATGTTTTGGGTTATAGTATACTAGGGATGTGGGTCATTGCTGAACAACCTGACATGAACATTATCAGGCTTGCAAACCTGTTTTCAAGTGTGATGTTCGAAAGCAATATTTATAGCAAAATTATGACCTCAAGGCATCTAAATGCAATCCATTTTTAAATTTCATTTTTTTCCCTCTGAATCCTTCAATCTAATTAGGCTCACATCAGTATATTATTACGGAGAGTAATCATTCCTTTCTTCTAATAACATTCATGGATAATTTTATTTCTCATTTCCAGCCTCCTACTCCTGTGGTGTAATTAGTGTCTTTGGCACCTCGTGATGCTCAGAATGAGTTGCAGCTGCTAATTGCTAATTGAAAAATTAGAAACTCAGTTAGAAAAAGGATCTAATTAAAATGAAATTAGATAAAATCCCTTCAAACCAGCTCCCCTCTTTCACTTTTCTTTGTTTTTCTTTTGCCCCTCTGCCTTCTTTTTTCTGCCACGGAACTATTAGCACTTGCAAAATATGTATAATTGCTGAAAGCCAAATACCTTTCTCTAGTGGGCTATATAATGGCCTTTGGGAGGGAGTTAGAGAGAGGTTTATAACAATTAAATTAAACTTCAGAACTTGTGCTTCCTCTCTATTCCTGATCCACCCATATGTATGAATTTGACCTTATCAGTAAGCTCTCCAGGTCCTCTTGGAAGGACACATGTGTGGTCAGCCCAGTGATTTTCCTGTGTGTTTGGAAGGGTTGTTGCCAGCTTTATGACTGTGAGCTGGAAGGATCCACTCATTTCTTGCTGTAAATCCATTCCCACCCTCTTGTCAACTACATCATCCCATCCAGCCAATAATTATCTAATAAATGCTCAGCACTCTAGGAGGGCAAGAGTAAACCAAGGCTGCTTCTGCCTCCAAAATGCTTGCAATCTATTGAGAAATCTAGAAGACAGGCATAACAACAGATTAAGAGAATATATAACCAAATGCAAAATAACATTTTAGATATATGTGATATTGTTCAAATCTTCAAATGTTTTCAATATTAAACCTTCTTAATATACTCCAAGCACTGAGCTAGAACCTGAGCATAAAAAATGTACACTACATAGTTTCCATTCCCAAGGAGTTCATATCTGGCTATGTGTGAATAAGTGATTTATAATATAATATGATAAAGTTGATCATAATAAGTGTATAAGTTGCCCAACTAGTGCAGAAATGTGTGTGAGACCACTTAATGCAGAGGCACTTCACACAGAGGAAGCGATACTACTATAGGATCTGATAGGATAGGTAAAAGTTCACCAGGTAGACAAGAATCTTAGATGAAGAAACCTGTTTCAAGATAGAGACACATCAAGCAATATGGTAACTTCTGGAACTATAAGTAATTTGGCATTTCTGAAGCCTAAGTTGGGAGGTACATGGCAGGAGATAATGCTGGAGAAGTGGATAGGGGATGGATTACAAAGAATATTGTGTACTTTTGAAGTTTAAAGGAGAGGTGGGCTTGATTATTTGAGGAAAAATTTCTTAGACAATATGGGAGCAAATCATAGTAGGAAGGGATTTTGTGGAGTGAGAGAAACATTTTAGATAAAGCAAAAAGAAAGTACCATGTTGAGTGGTCTAGCTCGACTACAACAGAGGGAGTAGTTTACTAATACACAGAGAAAAATGAAATGAGTTCAGATAATGATGAAAAATCAGGCAAGAAAGTGTATTTTTTTAAAAAACAATAAAATAGCCACTTATTTATTTTTATAGATTTCTACTTTAAAGATGCAGGGTACAATTCATGGTTAGGTATACAAGCGATTATTGCACAGGTAAAGTTTGGGTCTCACTTTGGTCCCAACTTCACCTGGTTTGAGATCTGGTACCCTTACTGTTGAAGTGCCCCCCCCCACCTCCGGCAGTTACACAGCCAAAAGGAAGGACAAAATTATGAGCTTCACAGCAACATGGATGGATTAAGAGTCTGTAATGTTCAGTGATCTATCACAGAAACAAAGAACTGTGTACCACATGTTCTCACTCATAAGAAAACCCTGAAAAATTATACTACACAAAAGAGATTAGCAGTAGTGGAAAAATAACCACTTTCATTTTTGCCTTTCTTTGTAGGTAAAAATTGACTCTTTTTAAGATGTGGAAACTGAGGCTCAGAAAGTTTCAATAAACTTAAAAGCCTCAATAAAAATAAAACTCAGGTCACAGAACTAATTTGTGATTTGGAGGGATGTCAGCTCAACTTAATCTGGTTCTTGAAGTTATTTCCTCCATATTCTGCCAACCTACAACTGCAGGTGCCCAACTCAGTTGAGGATTCATTGCCCCACCTTCTGCTCTCTAATAAGAAGACAACTTATGCTCCACACAGTTGGCAAATGTACTCTCCCTTAATCTGTGGCAGATGCAGAGAATGGATTCTGAATTCTTTTGGCTTGCCAATACTTCTTGGTTCAGTAGTTGAAGCATCCGCTACCAATTGATCTAAGTTGGCACTTAGGGGAAACCTTTCTATTTTTTAAGAAATCTCAGTCAGGCCGGGCTCGGTGGCTCAGCCTGTAATCCTGCGCTTTGGGAGGCCGAGGTAAGTGAATTGCCTGAGCCTGTGGGTTCGAGACCCGCCTGGGCAACTTGGCAAAACTTCATCTCTACAATAAATTAAAAAATTAGCCGGGCGTGGTAGTGCGTGCCTTTATTTCTGGCTACTCTGAAGGCTGAAGCTGAAGGATCGCCGGAGCCCAGCAAGTCGAGGCTGTGATGGCCGGGAGCGGCCACTGCACTCCAGTCTGGGTGACAGAGTGAGACTCCGACTCAAACAACAACAACAACAACAACAAAAACTCAGTCAACGAAACGCAAGGAGATAAATGAGAAATAGTGGTGGGTAGACTAATGGGCTAAGGGAGTACTTCCCTGCATGTGCTATGGAAAGAAAGAGCTGGAAATGCTAATATCAGAAATTCACTTGCCAATAATTTAATGTGTCTGAAAAGCTCTAGTAATCGATTTCCTGCTTTAGGAGTAACTGCCCAAACAACTCTGAAAACATAGGTATAAATGTTCTGTCTCTCATTACTCTAATCAAAAAAGATAGTGAAATGGCAATTTTAAATGTCTTACCTTCAATAAGTCCTTCTTTATTGCTGACTTACATTTTTCTTGCTGTAGTTCAGTTTATTTCCCTCTAGTTTATCAAAACAAAACTCAGTACTTTTTTTTTTTTGAGTTGGAGTTTCATTCTATCACCCAGGCTGGAGTGCAGTGGCATGCTCATGGCCACCCCAGTATCAACCTGCTGGACTCTGACGATTCTTCCACCTCTGCCTTCCAAGTAGCTGGAACTACAGGCACACGCTAACACACCCAGCTAATTTTTTATTGTTATTGTAGAAATGAGAGCTCACAAAGTTGCCTGGGCTGGTCTCGAACCCACAGGCTCAGGCAATCCACTTGCCTTGGCCTTCCAAAGTGCTGGTATTACAGTGCTTTTAACTAACCTACATCTTCCACAGACATTAAACTGCTCTTGTTTGCCGGTGACTCAACATGCTAAACAGAGCTGAGGTACACTGGTGGGCTGATGGAGTATGTGAGCTTTGGATCAGATACCTTAGATTCAAACCCCAACTCTTCCACGTAATTTTGCAAGTTGGTAAACTCCTTGAAGATGATGCTGATGATGAGGGTGATGATGATCATGAAAGTGATAGTAAGTATTTATAGGGTTTGGGGACATGAAATGAAATGGCGCAGCACATGTTTGACACATACCGTATTCAGTAAATGTTAGTTATCATTATGGTTATTGGAACAAAAAAGTAGGAAGAAAACAAAGGTGAAGAGACAAAAAGAAAAGAATGAAGGAAAGAGGTGGCTAGTCCAATGTGTAGCACTCAGTGTCCTGCCTGGCAGAGGCAAGGTCCTCTGTGTTTATGGCTGGGTATGTTGCACGTGCTTGGATGGCACCAATTCTTTGTCTGATTTGTTGCATGTCACTTTTAGTCATCTAAGCTACAAGTGTGCCATGCCATTTTGGTGGAGTATGATATTCTAAAGCATACTGAGCTAGGCAATGACATACTGACAATTTTGTTTGCCACTTCTGGCAGGAGATTAAACAAGTAAGAAAAAAGGATTGAGAACTGGTCAAGAGAATCAGCTTAAATCCAGCTTTAAAAATGGACATCAGTGTCAGCTGCTTCAGTTGCAGGAGCTGGTCCTCATATGCTTCTCCATCCTTGTTTACCTCCTGGTTCTCCTTTACTCTGGGCCTCTTCTGTGAAGTTCCTTGGAAGATCCTCTTCCTCCTATGACCACCCACTTCTGCAGATAAGCCCAAGAATGGGGTAATACATAAATAAAAACTATAGGAAAGTTCAGTGAAATTACCACCTCTTGGGAAGAGAAGTTAAAGGAGAATTTCCCACTTGTGTCAATTTGCTCTGAGATGCATATTTTAAAAGCAGGCCCCCAAGGCTATTCAAGGAAAACGTTTGTGGATTACAAGCTATAACATCTGATATGGTTTGGATATTTATCCCTTCCAAACTTCATATTGAAATATGATCCTCAGTGTTGGAGCTGGGGCCTAGTAGGAGGTGTTTGGGTCACGGTGGCAGATCCTTCATGAATGGCTTGGTGGCATTCTTGAGGCAACGAGTAATTTCTTTTTCCATTAGGTCATAAAAGAATTGGTTGTTTAAAAGAGCCTGGCACTTCCCTTCTCTCTATTTCTCTCTCTCTCTCTACCTCCTACTTTTGTCATGTGACACACTGGCTCCTCTTGCCTTCTACCACCGATAAAAGCTTCCTGAGGCCTCACCAGAAGCAAATGCTGGCACTATGCTTCTTGTAGTCTGTAGAACTGTGAGCCAAAATAAACCTTTCTTTGTAAATTAACCAGCTTCAGGTATTCCTTTATAGCAATGCAGAGTGGACCAATGCAACACCCTTGAAATTCAGTAGCCATCAGCGCAGGTTTCATGAAATAGATTGTGTAACCTTCCTCTTCACCAAACCGTTTCCTGTTTAGCACCTCTTTCTCTGTTCCTGTTATGCAAAGTATCATTGCACATCAGCACAAAAATATTTCAGCATAACATACCAGGGGAGAAGCATTCTTTCCTCTTTGACCTAAACTTTCTCTCCCCTCCAATACACATCCAGAGAATGCCCCAGCCTCTTAGGTTCTGTGCTCTAAAGAGGGAAATGAGAAATTGTACTTGAAGGCAGACATGTGAGGCACATCCATATTCAAGGCATGATCCTATTGGACAGGTCAGTTCTTTTGGGGTTCGGCTCACTTCCACCTCAACATACCCTACGAACTGCAGCCAAGATGGCAAAGCTATTGTTATTCTGCATCACAGTGAAGGGATTTTCAAAGAAAGGTGACTTTGAAGGATTCAAGGTGAAAGTCACTGTCAGCTGGCAAAGCTGGCTGTTTGCAGAGAAGGAATTCTCTAGGGGATATAAGAAGGACTGGGGGCTTTAAGTCCTTGATATGGCTGAGCTTCCCATCTCAGAGAAACAGGTCGTCCTGCTAATTATCTGTCATGTCACCCTGGCTCTCCATAGAGACAGATAATTTTCTTCTCTGAGTTTTTCAAATCCATTTATAGTCATGGAAAACCCTTCCCACCCTGTCTTTCAGAGGGTCTAGCAACATGAGTAAAGGTGATGACCACTGAAATGTTTTTTATCAAGGACTTTTGAGTGTGTTAATATCTTTGCAGGAAGGCAAATGTTCTAACTCATTCCGCACAATACCTTTTAGTGCATAAATGCTGCTTTATGGTTTCTAGTCCCCTGGGCAGCAGTGGGAGTGGGGGGGGGGGTGTGTGTGGCAGAAATGAAAATAATGCTAAGGACAAACTTATTCAAGAGGAATAATATAGTGTATTATGAAACCTGGATAAATGTACATAGGACTTGGATTGTCTGGACCAAAGGGGGTATGGTATCAATATCAAATATTCTAATAAAGGTAGGTTTTATCATGTGCAAACATTTAAAACCATAATCCATGGTGTAGAATGACAGAAGTTGTAAAAGAGAAATCATAATAAAAGAAATGCAGAGAAATATCACCAAGAGAGATATTCCTGGTTTCTATAAGGCTTAATAAGAATTTGGTAATTTCATTAAGGTCTAGAGATCACCCCTCAGCTGTCAGAGACTCAATTTTGTCAGTATTTAGAGTCTGCCAGGGAGAGCAATACTAACCATCAATAATAACATCAGAGCGTTCAATACAACTGCACCTATTGTGTGTTCCTCTCTATGTTAGAGGATGACAGAGTCCAGTGCTGGGGAAAAAAAGAGCACCGGGAGAAATGATCTGGGTGCTATTTATTGTTGAAGCCTCAGTGTCCACCCCAGTGCCTGGTTCCTACTACATTTTGCTGGATGCTAAGTTACTGCTGAAGCCTGAATGGTTGGCTGGCTGGCTGGCTGGCTGGCTGGCTAAGTAGATGAGTGAATAGGCAGGATGGAGGGTAGACGAGTAGAGAGATGAGAAGCAGGCAGAAGAGAAAAGGAGAAAGGGAACACAGTGCTGGTACTAGCTGACATATTGGACAGCACTGTGTGCCCAGCGTTGTGCTGAAGAGTCTCTTTTACATACTTTAATTACTAAGCCTTTACAAAAGCTCGGGAGGATGGCAAGGTTTTATTTTCTGTCTTATAGATGAGGAAACTGAGATTTAGAGGAAAGTCACATGCCAAAGATCACCCATCTCATAAGTGGTGGAATAAGAATAAATCTATAAGAGACTAAGGCATAGGAGGAAAATTTTGATTGGTGCATAACAACTAGAACTTCCAACTAGACCTAGAACTAGAACAACCCTACATTTGCTTTTTCTGGCAAACATAAGGTCTTCCTCTAGACAGGCTATGTGGGATGCCTGCTAGTAATTAGAAGTGTTCTTCTGGAACTGAGTCTCAGAAGGAGGAGATGTCTATGTGGGTTACAGGTTTAATAGTGCCTAGTGCCTCTCTGCATGCCCACAAGAGGCTTACACCTGCCAGGTGCGTCAAATCCCGGTTTAACCCTTCAGAACACTTTCTCCACTGGGCAATACTCAGATGAATTACTCTGTTTCTCTCTGTTCTAGATTTCTATCGCTCACCTTTTAAATTTGCACTATCCTGGAAATCAGACTTCCTTCAAGATCATTTAAAAAATTTCTACTCTGAGACAGTTTGTATGAAATTTATAGTTATCAAAAGTTACTTTTATTCTTCTCATTTTTTAATTCCCAGGCTCAGTATCATCTAAAGTTAGCACTAGGTAGTTGGCAGGGTGGGGAAGGGAAGTGACCCACTCAGCTGGATGAGGCCAAGTCTCCAGAACCCAGCCTGGTACTTTCCTACTGTATCACACTCCTTGGTTGAGTGGATTAATATCATTCTCAAAATCTTATATCCATCAGATTACAGTTGATTTTGATGAAATGTGTCATGGTTTTTAAATGCCCCATGAGGTTAGTAGAACACAGACTCTTGCAGCTCTAAAGGCTTTATGCCTGTTCTCCTAATCTGCCCCGGCCGGGGATTTGCCTCCAGCCTACGGACTTCTAGCACTGGTTTGCTCAGTCTGAGTCGGTCTCTGACTCATGACCTAAGTGCTTTGGAAATCCACTATAGATCATATAAATGACTCCTTGCATGAAATAAGCAGATGCCATATGGACACATCTCTTATCCACATACCTGCTTCCAATAAGTCTATTTTGACATCAAAATGTCAAGATTACTGGGTGTTCTGAATACCTGTCAAATCCAGAGTTAATCATAAACTCTCTCTGCTGTAGCAACGCTCTCCCACACTTTCTTCTTAACCTTGCTGGACTTTGAAGGCAAATTAATGATGCCAGAAGTTCTAGGGAGGCTGAGAGTGTCTTCCAATATTTTTTTTCCCCAGTGAAGAAGTTAGATGAAAATATGACTACCACTAGGGACAACCTGATGGGTTAAGATACTTTCTGCAAAAAACAAGAAACTGTTTATAGGAACTTTTCCTCCTGTGCCCTTCTCCATCCTTACAAACACACACACACACACACACACACACACACACACACACACACACACCTACCTTTCTCCAGTGAAAAGCCTGAGAACTAATCAAGTCTGGCCTTACTTAGCTAAATAGGCCTCACTTTCATTTTTTTGCCCATATTTTTTTTCTATTTCTGGGTGGTGATTGTATCCTGTAAGCTCCCCAAGTGCTTCATTATCTGCTTCTTTTCTGTTTGATTTGCCCCCTTTTCTGGCTAGCAATTTAACTGGTACAGCTCAAAATTACTTTTAACAGTTTCTCTTAACTCATTTTTAAAACACCTCCTCTTCCCCAGTCTCTTCATGCTAGACTTGGCTTTCTCCTAAACTAATCTCTGTGGTAGAAAATTAAGTTCAATAGATATTAAATATACCACTAATCAGAGTTTATAATGAGAATCCTTCCACTTATTAGTTTTATTTGAAATTAAGTGGAATGATAAATAGGAGGAACTCAGAGCACTGAGGATCATGGTCTAAATTCTCCCATCTTAGCATAGGGAGGAAGTCAGTGGCATACAGGTGGTGAACCTTGACATTTCTGTGTTAACTCTGGCTGAAGTCCATCACTTTGTAGTGAATAAACACTTCTCAGTCTTCTATGGGTTCTAGACAGACCTGTTTCTACAGTTACAGAGCCTCAGGGCAAAAGTACCAAATGGAGGTTCACATGCCGTATGTCTATGCATTCAGACATCCTAAATCAAGCTAACTAAATGTTAAATAAATAATGCTCTAAATGTGATTATACTTAAGTAACAACATGAATACCAGGTTTGCATTCAGAACTCTTAGACCCTCAATTTCTGTTACTGAATGTGGTAGCATGGGGATGAGGGAATACCTGGCCCCTGGCCTATGACCCTCCTTTTTCTTTTCACTCTTGGTTCTGACTTGGGCTGCAAGGGCCTTTGCAAGTGTTCATGTGAATGCCATAGTCTGCAGATTAAGCTCTGTCCAATCTCCATCTCTAAGCCTCTTTCCTCCCCTCAAGCTGAGGATTAAGAAAACAGAAAAACCTGGGAGGAGACCTATTTAGCTGCTGTAAGTGAGTCCCAACCTGTCTGGGCAGGGGATTGTGGGGATCTAGGTACTCTGAGTGTGATCTAGATAGAGTGAGAGGCCAGACACTGGGCAGACATATCCTCTCTGCCTCATGGACGGCTCATTTTTTATGGGGTGAGGAGCAGTTGGAGGAGTGGAACAGAGTGGAGCCCTCTAATGTAGGGGCCCCTCTTGTGGGGTCAAAAGGCAGCAGTGGTGTTAGAAACTCAGTGGTGTTAATGTGAGAAGTATCAGAGCTCACACCAAATTATTATTTCAAGGATATTTCCATCTTATTTTTGTTAGGTCGTTTCCATTATTATAAGTGATAACCATTTTTATTAAATTAGTAAGTGTTACACACTCTCAAGAATTCTCATAAATCATTTAGAATGCTACTGTTTTAGCTAGATGAAATAATCTGTCAACTCTGTAGCATCCACCTCGTTCTCATCTGTTCAATACAACCCACATCATTAGCAATACTTGCACACATGCACATACAGATACAGAATGTCAGAGGCCAGTTTTAACCTAAATAGAACTTTGAAGATATAACTTGTATAGTAAATATTTGGGACCAGAAGAGTCCTGAGAACTCCTTGAATCCACCTCTTTCTGGTTTGTGTAGGGTAAGAACTGAGGTCAAGGAAAGGGAAGTGATTGTTATGTTTTGTTTGCTGACCTTCATTTTTTCAGAGTCAGGATAGTGCCCACTGTGAGTGTGAAAATATAAATATTGAAGCCAGAAACTGGGTTAATTCTGGAAAAGAAAAGTAGTGAGGTGTCTCTTGACCAGTGGCCAATTGGGGTGATCCACCAAGGAACCAACTATATATTCTCTGTTTTAGAAAATTTCTGTCTACTCTTAGGGGAGGTTTTCTAATCAGAAGGAATGGAAATATTTTCACTTGACTCTAGAGAGAGGAAATAAGTTAGAATGTTTCTAAGAGTTGAATCATTCTTACCCCAAGGGGAGGGTAAAGATTTTTTTAAAACATCAGGATTACATAAATAAAATTTATAGACAGAAAAACTCACCAATGTTAACAGTACAAGTTGTTGAGGTTTAACAAATGTTTACAGTCATAACTACCAACACAATCATGACAATAAACCATCTTCATAAACCTAAAAATTTCCATCTATACCACAATTTATTTATTCATTTACCAGTTGATGGATATTTGGGTTGTTTCCAGTTTTTGACTGAAACTAAAAAAGAAAAGAGAAAGACTGTCTACTGACATTTGAAAGCTAACCTGGCACTCACAGATAGGCTGTGTTATTTTCTTATTGTACCTAAACAATCCCACAAAAATCAAACCTCAGGTAAGGTTACTTTGAGACTATGATAGAATGATACAAAGCAAGTCCACTTCATAATTTTGTCTAAGCACAGACAAAAAAATATCATTATGCCATCCACAAAATATGAAACATTCCTTCTTGGCTAAAATGAATGATTACTACTTTTTTGCTAATTGTAGCTACATGCTCGCCTCTCCTTATAGATAAGATTTGTTGGAATACCCAGTCATAGAATTGCTTTTACTTTCTCACAGTCCCAGTTTTGCATAAGCTCCTATTTTTTTAGGCTATCCCCCTAAATTATTCAACCAAAGTCCAAATCCTACAATTGTTTCTTTTTAATGTTCTCTTATTCAAATACCCCAAGGTTCCCCATGGTATATGCTCGTGCTCACTGCAATCAGTAATAAACCTAACTTGTTCCCCTATAAGTATGCTTCTGGGAGTTTTTGGCTGAAGGGCTTATTTTAAACTTCCATGATAAGTGTTTTTGTGTGCACATATTTTTCTTTCTTTTGGGTGAATCTAGGAGAAGAATGGCTGATTGCATTGATAAGTGTGTGCTTAAACTTATAAGAAACTATCAAATTGTTTCCCAAAGTGAATGCAACATTTTGTGTTCATTTGAGCAATATCTGAGGGTTTCAGTTGCTTGCCATCCTCCCCAGCATTTTGTGTTTTCAGTCTTTTAAATTTGGTCGCTCTACTGGGTGCATTCTGGTGGTTCATTGTGGTTTCATTTTTCTATTTCCCCATTCACTAAAGATATTAAGCATCATTTTAACATGCTTGTATATATTTATATATCTTCTTTGGTGAAATGATTTCAAATCTTTTGCCCATTTAAAAATTGGGTTGTGTGTCTTTTATTGTCTTCTAATAATTGTTAGAATTTTAAAATATTTTTTTGAAATCAACTCTTTATTAGTTTCATTTTGCAAATATTCCTCCTAGTCTGCAGTTTACTTTTATTTTTTTTTAGAAATTTCTTTTGAAAGCAAAAGTTTGAAAAGCAAACCTTTAAAATTTTGATAATATCTAATTTATAAATTATCTTTTGTGGGTTGTGCTTTCTGTATCCTAAAAGATATCTTTACTTAACCTAAGTTCACAAAGATTTTCTATTTTTTGTTCTAGAAAACCTCAAAATCTTGTACGTATTTTACACCGACAGCATATTTTACTTCCTACCAACTACAGTGGCATGGCCAGTAGCTACCATATTAGACAGTTCAAGACCTGAAGTATATTAATCTTATTGTTCTTCCAAATAATCAGTCTATGATTCTTTGATTTCTTTCCTACTGAGTTTCTGTCTTCAATGTCACTAATTTTTGTTCTCATCTTTCTTAGTTTTACTCTTCTGATACCTTTGGATTTAATGTTTCTTCTTTGTCTAGTTTCTGAAGGTGAACATTTAGATAATAATTTTTTTCTTTTCTATAAAACTTAACCACAAAATTTTGATATAGTTCACTTTCATACATTTCAATACATATTCTGATTTACTCTTTGATTTCTTCTTTTACCCATGTATTATTTGGTACTGTATTTTTTGCTTCCAAACATTTTGCAATTTTCTGGATAGCTCTTTGCTATTTTTATTTTCATTCTGTTGTTTTCAGAGAACACAGCTTTTAATTTTCTTAAATGTATTTGATGGATGTTTTATGGCTCAAAATATGATCTACCTGGTGAATTTTACATGTGTACATAAAATGAGTATTCTTGGTGTTGGGTGGAGTATTCTATAAATGCTATTGGTCATGTTTGTTGACATTGTTTAAGTATTCTATATCTTTATCTTTGTTTAACTAGATAGTCTATCAATTATTGAAAGAGGAGGGTTGAAATGCTTAACAGTAACTGTAAATTTGTATAATTCTTCTTTCAGTTTTATCAGTTTTTGCATTATTTATTTGAAGTACCATGATGTGCATACATTTAGAAAAATTATGCCCTTATTATGTATTAACCCTATTATCATTATTACCTATCCTTCCTTATTCCTGGTTAAAATCCTGGTTCTGAAGTCTGCATGTCTATACTAATGTAGCAATTCAAATTTTCTTTTCATTAATGTTTGCACAGTATATCATTTTTATCCTTTTACTTTTAACCTATGTATCTGTATATAAGGTGGGGTTCTTAGGGACAGAATTGTCTATTCTTATAATTTCTGCCTTTTGATAGAAATGTTTGACTCAGTTACATTTAATGTAACTGTCAATATAGTTAGGTTTAAATCTACCACCTTGCTATTTCCTTTCCATTTGTCAGTGTGTTCTTTGTTCCTGTTTCTCTGTTTTCCTGTCCTCTTTTGGGTTAATTAAATTTTAAGAAATAGTTTCATTCTATGTCCACCATGGGCTTATTAGCTGCGGTTCTTTGTTTTATTTTGAAGTGATTCTCTAGAGTTGCAATGTACAGTTTCATCACAGTATCCCCTTAAGTAGTATTAAATAACCTCATGTGTGCCATAAGAACCTTACAATGTCTTCCCTTTCCTCTCCTTTCTTTTCTGCTATTTTTGTCCTTCATTTTACTCTTACTTATGATAAAAATCACACATTACATTGTTATATTTGTCTTAAATTGTTAATTATTTATTTAAAATGAAATAAATGTTTCATTTTAGTAAATGAAATAAAATGTTCTTTTAAAAAATTTAGATTCAGGGGTACATATGCATGCTTGTTACATAGACATATTGTGTAGTGGTAGGGATTGGGTCTCAGGTGGCTTCCTCTGATAGTGAACATTGTGCCCTGTAGGTAGCCTCTGAACCCTAGCCCCCTTCCCCTTCTTCTCCCCTCCTTATTGGTGTCCCCAGTGTTTATTATTTCCATCTTTGTGATTGTTTATCTCCCATACATGAGTGAGAACATGTGGTATTTGGTTTTCTGTTTTTGAGTCAGTTTACTTAGGATGATGATCTTAATATTTAATCCTATATTTACTATATACTAATGCTGTTCATTCCTTTAAGTAGATTGAAATTTGCTTCAGATATAATTTTCCTTCTGCTTGAAAAATCTCTTTTAGCATTCCTTATAGTACAGGTCAGCTGGCAATAAATTATATTAACTTTTGTCTGTCTGTTTTGCTTATTTTATCTTCATTCTTTAAGTAAGTTTTTCCTGAATATGGAATTTTAGGTTGATAGCTTGTTTCTTTCAATATTTATAACATGTCATTTCATTACCTTCTACTTGTATAGTATCTGACGATGTCTACTGTAACTCTTATCTTTGTTACTTTGTACATAATGTCTTTTTTCCTCTCTAGCTTTTTAAAATGTTTTTTCTTTATCACTTATTTTCAGAAATTTTATCATAATAAACCTTGATGTGCTTTTTCTTTATATTTTTCTGCTTGAGTTTCTTTGAGTGTGTACATGTATGTGTTTATACTGTTTTTCAAATTTGGAAAATTTTTGATCATTTCTCAAAGCATTTTCTACTATTCTTATTTATCTAGAACTGCTATTATACACAGTGACAATGTTCCATATACACATCTGTTCTGTTCACATCTTTTACATTTTTTTCTCTCTTTATGCTTCCTTTGGATAGATTGTATTGATACATATTAAAATTTACAAATCTTTCTTCTTCTCTGTCTAATCTGATATTAACTTCACCCAATGTGTTTTTCATTGTAGATCATGTATTTTATCTCCATACAATTAAATACTACTCAACAATTCAAAAAACTTTTATTGCATCATTAATGTGGATAAATCTCACAAGTATTATACTAAGTGAAAAAAACTAGACACAAAATTCTGTATACTGTATTACTCCAATTATATAAAATCCTAGAAAGGCAATAATGACAAAGAGCCAATCACTTGTCAGACCCTGAGAATAGATGCAAGAATTGGCTGCAAAAGGGCAGCCATAGACTTTTGGGTGTATAAAAATGGTGTATGTTATTGTGATGGTAGTTATAACTGTAAATATTTTTCAGACCCTCATTGTTAGACTCAAAGTTGGGATAAGAATGACACCGTTTTGCCAGATGTGGTAGTGCATACCTGCAGTCCTAGCTACTTGGGAGACTGAGACAGAAGAATCTCTTAAGGCTAGAAGTTCAAATTCAGTCTGGGCAACACAGTCAGACCCTTTGTCAGAAAGAAAGAAGACAGAGAGAGAGAGAGAGTGTGTGTGAGAGAGAGAGAGAGAGAGAGAGAGAGAGGGAGAGAGGGAGAGAGAGAGAAGAGAGAGAGAAGAAGAACAAAAAAAGAATGGTTCAGTTCTCAAACATTCTAGCCTGTCTTCTTTCTCTAGAGTTAAGTAAAAACATTTCCATTCCTTTTGACTAGAAAACCTCCCCAAAGAGTAGACAGAAGTTTTCTAGATTATCTCTCTCTCCCAGTCTCTCTCTCTCCCCCATTTCTCTTCTCATTATGTTCATCTTGTCTTTTACCTTTTGAACTTGTGAGGCATATTTTTGATAGCTATTCTCACACCTTTATTGACTAATTCTATCACCAGTCCATTCTGGGTCTGTTTAAATTAATTGAATTTTATCCTGGTTGTGGTTCATATTTTTCTATTTCTTTGCACATTCTTGATTGAATGCATATGTTGTGAACTTTTTGTGTTGGGATGTTGAATTTCATTATATTATATTAAAAAGTTTCACACTTTATTTTGGCTTTAATTTAAGTTACTTCAGATTAGTTTGATTTTTTAAAAAGCTGGCTCTTAAATTTTCTAGGCCAGGTTTACAGCAACCTTTAGTATGTTGCTTATTTAGTTCCATTACTAAAGCAACCTAATTTTGAGGACTTTATCCAATGTCCCATTTATTAGAAATCTTTTCATTCTGGCTGATGTGCAAATAAATTATTCTCATCCCTATTTGATCTCCAGATGTGGTTCTGTCTTCTATTTTTTGGTGGTTCTTTTCCCCAGCTTCAACAGTTTTCTTGCATGCATACTCACTGCAAAGGCTAGGGGGGCCCTTTTTTCAGCTCTCTGGAGCTCTCTCTGTGAATATCCCATCTACTCTATTCTTCCTGCAAATTCTAGCTTCCTTGTTCTCCCTGAATTTCAATCTTCCTCCATCTCTCAACTCAGCAAGGTCATCAGACTCTTGTTGGTTACCTTCCCCTGAAAAGTAGCCTGGAAATTGCTTTCAGACAGTAATCTTTTGCAATCATAGGGGCCACCTCCTTTATTTACTGTTTCCTTTTAGAACTCACAGTCCTGTGCTACCTGTGTTCAGTGATTGAAAATCTTTGTTTTTTGTTTTTCATATACATTTTGATTTTCCAGGTTGTTTAAGGCAGGAGGATACATCTGATTTCAGTTTTCCCACTATAGTCAGAAGCAGAAGTCCTTGGTAAACAGTTGTTTTTTCTGTAGAGATAGGAGCTCCCTATGTTGAGTGTCTGGTCTCAAGTGATACTCTCATCTCAGCTCCCAAACAGCTGGGATTATAGGTGTGAGCCTCCATGCCTGACTCCTAAACAGTTTTTTTTCTCTTTTCCTAACATTTTCTATTTCTTCATTAATAAAAAAGTGAATAGTACAAGCTTTTTATCCCAATGCAAGTACACAGTAAAAGTTCAACAATAAACTCTGGATGGCACAGACATAATTTGTTTGGCATAATTTTTAGGGGTGTATATATTTTATTTTAAAGCTGTAGGGTACAATTCAGGATGAGGTACACAAGTGGACATCATACAAGTAAAGTTTGGGTCTCTCTTTGGGTCCCACTTTGCCTGGCTTGAGATCAGTTACCCTTATTGATCCCTGTGCCACCCCAGCAGTATCCCTTCTTATAGTATCATGGTAAATGTTCAGGGTCCACTTAAGAGTGAGAACATGTGGTACTCTGTTCTTTGTTTCTGTGATAGATCACTGAGTATGTTAGACACTATATTCATCCAAGTTGCTGTGAAGTCCATACGTTTGTCCTTCTTTATGGCTATGTAATATTCCATTTTGTATTTGTACCACATTTTTTAATCCAGTCCAGTTTTGACAGGCAGCATGGTTTGTTCCATGCTTTTGTTATGTGAATAGCACTGTAATAAACATGCAAATGCAGGTATCTTTTTTGTAGAATGCTTTGAGTTCTTCCAGGTATATTCCCAGTAGGGGGATTGCTGGGTCATGGGAAAGGTCAATTTCTTTTTTTTTTTTGAGTTGGAGTCTCACTCTGTCACCCAGATTGGAGTGCAGTGG
>NW_007259804.1:484111-559838 GCF_000164805.1 Carlito syrichta
AACCCACGGGCTCAGGCAATCCACTCACCTCAGCCTCCCAAAGGTGCAGGATTACAGGCTGAGCCACTGAGCCCAGCTTCTAGTTCTTTTAGAAATAACCACAGTGTTTTCTGTAGAGGTGGAACTAGTTTGTATTCCCACCAGCAATATAGAAGCATTCCCTTTTCTGTGCATCCTTGCCAACATCTGTTGTTGTTTGTTTTATTACTGATGGCCATTCTTACTGGGGTTAGGTGGTATCTCAATGTGGTTTTGATTTGCATTTCTCTGTTGATTGGTGAGGCTGAGTACTTTTTCATGTGTCTGTTAGCTGCCCATATATCTTCTTTTGAGAAGTGTCTATTCATGTCTTTTGCCCACTTTTTAATGGGTCTGTTTTTTTTTTTTCTTTTGGCACACTTGAGTTTCTTGTAGATCCCGGATATTAGACCTTTGTCAGCTATATAGGGGTATCCAAATAGAAAAAGAAGAAGTTATCAATTTTTGCTGATGATATGATCCTGTACCTCAAAAATCCAAGATAATCTGTAAAAAACCTCTTTGTACTGATTAAGGACTTTGGCAAAGTCTCAGGGTACAAAATAAATGTGCAAAGGACAGTCACATTCTTATACATCAACAACAAACAGGCAGAGAACCAAAAAAAACACAAAAAAGCACAACCCCGTCCTCAGTAGACACACACACACACACACACACACACACACACACACACACACACACACACGAAATACCTCGTTATCTTCCTAACCAAAGAAATAAACGACCTTTACAATGAAAACTACAAAACACTGCTCAAAGAAATCCAAGAAGACCCAAATAAGTGGAAAAATATTCCATGCTCATGGATAGGAAGAGTCAACATTATTAAGATGTCCATCCTACCACAGGCTATCTACAGATTCAATGCAATACTCATTAAATTACCAATATCATTCTTCTCAGACCTGGAAATGACAATACAGAAATTCATATGGAAACATAAATGACCACAAATAGCCAAAATAGTCCTTAGCAAAAGAAACAAAGCAGAGGTATCACACTTCCAGACCTTCAACTTTACTATAAGACTACAATAATCAAAACAGCCTGGTGGCTCAGTCTGTAATCCCAGCACTTTGGGAGACTGAGATGAGTGGATTGCCTGAGCCTGCGGGTTCGAGACCCTCCTGGGCAACTTGATGAGACCTGATCTCTACAATAAATCAAAAAATTAGCTGGGTGTGGTAGTGCGCACCTGTAATTCTGGCTACTGGGAAGACTGAGGCAGAAGGATCGCCAGAGCCCAGTAGGTCGAGGCTGCGGTGGCAGGAGCGTGTCACTGCACTCTAGTCTGGGCGACAGAGTGAGACTTCAACTCAAAAGCAAACAAACAAACAAAAAGCAACCTCAAAAACAGCCTGGTATTAGTACATGAACAGGCATACTGACCAATTGAACAGGATAGAGATTCCAGAAGCAAAACCTCAATTTCTCAACCAGCTCACTTCAACACAGCCTGCACCAACAATCACTGGGGAGAGGAGAACATATTCAGTAAATGGTGTGGGGAAAACTGGCTGACCACATGCAGAAGATTGAAAGAGGACATTTATCTATCACCAGACACAAAAGTCAACTCGAAATAAATCAAAGGCCTAAATGTAAAACCTCACACTAAAAGAATCTTAGAAAACACAAGAGACACCCTTACAGAAATAGGAGTAGGCAACCAATTCCTGATCAAAAGCCCAGGTGTCCATGCTATAAGAGATAAGACAGACAAGTGGGACCTCATTAAATTGAAAAGCTTCTGCAAAGTCAAAGAAACCATCAAGAGAGCAGGAGACAGCCCACAGAATGGGTAAAGTGTTCTTAAATGATCAAACTTTTCTGTCATTAATCTTTTTCTGATTGCCAATAAACCCCTATTGTTGAGTAAAAGTTCTGAATTTAATAAAAGGCTTAGGGGAATAGAAGTAGGGTGAAGACATTGCATTTTGGTTCTTTTTGTGTGGTCAAAGGGCCCTTCAGTGGTCTGGGGGTGATGAGACTGGGGGACTCTGTGTGGAGTCTATAGTAAGAGTATGGTAGTTATGCTTACATGAAATAGAGTCATTAGTGCATGTGCCATTATTTAAATGGGGCACTGCATCCTCACCTGTTATAAAGTCTGAGCACTGTGTAGGATTTCCATCTTGCAATGCTCTGGTCACTTATTTTGGAAAACGATGGGATAGCCAGTGTGACTGGTAAGGAGTCTCCTTTCCTAAGTCTATGCTCAGAAGCCATACTAAGGCATTTAAATGCCTTAGTTGAGTTGGGGCTGTTAGCTTTTTCATTTTGCAGTATTTCAATCCTTCCCAAGTTACAATAGTTCCTATGTTCCTGGGTGACAATAGAGGAATAAGTTAACATATGATGCTCAAGTTTAGGGTACTCTTTCTCACTGTAAGTATTAAACACAAGATAGACTAGAAAGTTCATTATTCCTATTCATTTATCACTTTCAAGTTAGAAAATTTTAAATCTTTCTTTGTATTCCTAATTGTTTAATAAAATAGTTGCACTTGTTTGCCTATATTTCTGATCTAACCTATAAGTGAGTGAATTACTCTAAGCCTATGTCTTATTTATATATGTACTTTGGGTAGTATCTTCTATGTTATAGGTTATGCTATTTTGATTGATGTGGTTTACGAGAAAAACAGATCTTTGCTACCTCTTATTTATAGGATTTTTAGTCACAGTGCTAGGAAAATTAGGTAGGCAGGAAACTGTCTCAAGGTTTTATAACCATTCAGCTAAATACCAACCAAGGACTTTACGATAGACTGCAGTTATGGCAACAGGTATTATATTCTTGGTGGTCCCTTGATCCTCTACTGTTCCCTCTTCATCTACTCTGCCATTGCGATCATGAAGTGTCTCAGTTTCTCTCTATCTTGGCTTCTGCTTTTTCTCCCTCTGTGAATTGACTGTCGCTTCTCTTTTACTCATGTTTTCTACTTATGAATAGCTTTACAGAATCATGGCTTCTGCTTCCCAACTTCTACCTACGTGTATCTGTTCTTCTGTCCTCTTGCTTCTGCATTCTGATTTGGCTGAACTTTCATTGTGAGTTGCATCATAGGTGGCTAATCTGATGGCTACTTTCGAGCAAGTATCCATTCTTGGTCTAGTCACTTGAAACCACATGGCAGGAACATGTAGTACCACACTGGTGGCCCATCACTTAGATGAGTGCTGAGATGTTTGCAGGCACTGTGAGATGTTCCAGGGGAAGAAACCCAAGTGTCAGACATTTTGTACTGTCTGCACAATGTGTAGATGTTTACTAAATATTGTTGAATGAGCGGGTTAATAAATAATCTGTTCTACTTTGAGTGAATGAAGAACACAACTAAATATTCTCTATACTTTCATTGTATTTCTTTTCTTTCTTTTATTTTTTCTTCTCTTTTCCTTCTTTGTAACTTAATCTGGAATTGGACAATTCCAGACTGAACAGATCCTTTGTTGTTAAATGAAGTCAGGTGCTTCATTTTCTGTAGCATCCTGGCAGCTAAGTGCCTCATTCCTCATTTGCTTTATAGAGTGACTGCGAGGATGAAATGAGATTCTTTATCTGGATTCACCAAACTCAGTGTCTGTGTTATAGGAAGTGCTTAATAGTAGCTGGGAATTATTTTTCTATGCTCCTTGTGATTGATATCTCATTTAGGCATATCACAAACTTCAAAATTACTTGAGTATTTTCCCCTTTCACATCAGGAAGCCTTCCTTGTTGCTATGCTATCAATGGTATTGGAGGGGGGCAGTAAACTGGGTAAAATAATCATGCTAAGGGATAGTAATTTATGTTCCTTCATACATAAGATTTTTGTTTTTTAAAAGGACAGTGCGTCAACCCCAAAGAGTTGCACTATAAATGTATATATCTTTAGCAAATGGGCTGGTAAGGGGTATCTCTTTTATGGATACTATGTATTAAGGAAATGCTTTAGAAAATATTCTGGTTTATTTGGCTTTCTCAACTGAAGCACGGAATATATCTAATCAATAACATAAAGGTCAAGTTTAATCTCTACAACTCCTAGAAGTCAAGGACCAGAATTATGCATTATCTTTGTTAAGAACACTCAGCAATCAAATACTTAGAAAATATTTCTGACAACTAAGTTTACAGCATTGTAGTAAGAAATATTTTCCTATTTTAGAATGGTGTAGATGAAAGCCTGGAGATTCTTGGTCCATCTATCTGATGAGACAAAATGAAAACAGGGACAACTTATTTCTGGACTACATTTTTTGGCCCTAGAGCCCTTCCTTATTTTTGCCATCAGTTGTGCCATGAACACTCCCTCCTGTTTGGAGCATGAGAAAGTGGACACTGGTGGAGCCAAGTTGCCAAATGCAGCCAGGCCCTGGAGCATTTATTCCCATAGTCACCTTGTCTTCCTTGCTTGAGGTGAATAAGCCACAAGCAAATTTCTGCTCGACCCTCCTCCTTGCTTTTGGGATGCCTTGCTCACTGGGTATTTTTGCAGCATTTCAGCAGGCAGCCAAGCAGAAATACCACACTCTTTGCGAAAACCCGAGGTCAGCACAATTTCTTCCCAGGGAAATTGTAACCTTTTGTGCTGAGATTGGGAGGTCTGGGTTAGAGAACGGGAGTGAAAGACCAGTTTCAGAGTCCCCAAAGCCCTTATCTCTTTCCAGAGCATCAGAGCTAACATCACAAATTCATTCTTGGCAGAGGGCAGCCTCCCATCTCTCAGGACTGCTAAGAGAATGCAGGGCTTTTTGCAAGTCACACTGCCAGGAACATTTACATCTAGGTGACATGTGATTTTGGGTTCCCTGATGTCTTGCTCCTGCCTCTATACCTTTTTATGTGCTCATCCTTCTGTGTGGAATTCCTGCCTCCTTTGGACTAATTTCCTCTCTATCCTTAAAGACTCAATGCTTCAAAGAAGTCTTTTGTAAACTTTGTATGTTACATGCACTTCTCCTGCCCCACTAATTCTAGGTAGTTGAACTTCTTTACTTTCACAGCCTCCTGTGCATACCTCCAACCTGAAGGGCACATAGGACATATATCATAATTTTCCATTTACGTGTCTGTGTCTTCCTTTGTTTCCCCAGAGCAAAGACCATATTTCATTTATCAATATGTCTTAAGGTCTCAGGATTTTGTTTAAAAGCTTTTGAGTCGGGCCATATGAATTCAAACCCATTCTGTCTCTTACTATCTTCGTGAACTTCATTTTCTCATTTGTAAGATGAAGATAACAATGCCTTGAAGGTTGATGTAACTAAAGAAAACATGCTTTTCTTAGTTTGTTACAGTGGCTTATTTTTTATTGACTAAATGCTGAAAATTAAGACCCTCTTTGTAGGAAAACATGATTTTGCAAGAGTTCTACACAGATTGAGGGGGTTATAAGAAAAAGAGGAAGGTGTGGATAGCAAAGCAGTCAACCTTTCGGTACATGGGTACAGCAGGTATTGTAGGGATATTATGGACTGATTCCAAATATTAGGCCTGCCAGGTCTTTCATGGTGCAAGCTAGCTGTGTAACAAACTTCTTATCCATCCACAGCTGCTTTTCTACTGCTATCCTTATCCCCTACATCCTCCAGGGCATGATCCTGAGTAACAGCCTGGTATTACCAGGTTTTGTGGACAGACATGGTGTCAAAATAAGGCTTTAGGAGATACAGCCTTTCTTTTTGGTTCAGGTCAATTCTTAGACCATATTACCTGGACCCTGTCCCTTTCTTAAATGATTTGGAATGATTCCATTAGTTCAAATGAATTTCCGTTTATGCAGAAACATTAATCATATGTCTATTTCGTGTCTCACCCTCCTGAATAAAAATACTGTCACAGCTTTATCAGTCCATGGCCATACCTGAGAAAGTATCTAATTAGATGTCAAGAATTCTGGGGTGGAGTTGGAGTAGTGACTCTCAAAGTATGTTTCTTTAGCTGTACAGTGAGTAAACATTCCTTGGACATCGCTGACATGCTAGCCAATATTTTTTATATGCACTGTTTCTCTTACTCTTTGCAATATGTGAGACTGATATTATTATTGCTATTTTGTAGATGATGAAATAGAGACACAGAGGTAAAGTGACTTATTCAGAAGTACACAGGGGGTAAATAGTTTGAACCCGTCTGTCTTGCTATCAAGTTCAGCTTCTTCCCCTTAACCTCAGTAGTTTTCCCAGTATTGAGATATACTTTGCCTCAAAGTACAAATACTGAAATCTAGTCTGCTATGGCTTGGATATTTGTTCCCTCCAAAATTCATGTGGAAATTAATCCTCAATGTAGTAGCATCTAGAGGTAGATCCGTTTTTGTTTTTTTTTTTTTGAGTTAGTCTCACTCTGTCACTCAGACTGGAGTGCAATGGTCGCTCCCAGCCACTGCAGCCTCGACCTGCTGGGCTCAGGCGATCCTTCCGCCTCAGTCTTCCAAGTAGCTGGAACTACAGGCGTGCACTACCACACCTGGATAATTTTTGATTTTACTGTAGAGATGAGGTCTCGTCAAGTTGCCCAGGCAGGTGTCGAACCCGCGGGCTCAGGCAATCCATTCACCTCAGCCTCCCAAAGCACTGGGATTATAAGCTGAGCCACCGAGCCCGGCTGAGGTGGAGCCTTTAAAAGGCAATTCAGTCATAAGTGTTCTTCCCTCATGAATGGATTCATGAATTAATCATTTAAGTCTATTTCATGTCTCACCCTTCTGTGAGTCTATTTCATCATCTAAAAATAGCAATAGCAATATTCATAGATTAATGGGTTAATCGAGTAATGGGTTATCACAGGAATGGCATTAGTGGTTTTACAAGAGAATCAAGAAATACCTGAGCAAGTACGCTTGGCTCCCCTACCATAGGATGCCCTGTGCTGCCTTGAGACTCTGAAGAGAGTCCCTTACCAGATGTGACCCCTTGACCATAGACTTTCCAGCCTCCAGAACTGTAAACAATAAATATATTTTCTTCCTAAATTACTCAGTGTCAGGTATTTTGTTATAAGCAACAGAAAATGAACTAAGACATAGTACAACCCTCAACTTTATACATTTGGGGAGCCCTGGGTTCACTTAGGAGTTTGGCAAAAAGCTATGTTTCTCGCTAGTAGAAAAATTGGATGTATGCATCAAATTTTACATCTAGTTTATAGGACTTAGCAAAATCTCCAATCCTCAGGTTAAGAATTCCTGATCTGGTCCAAGTCACAGGTTGGTATATGGAGAAGCCAACACCAAGAGAAAGGAGAAGGAAACATTTAGTCAGTTACCTGGGACTGAACCCCAGGTCTTTCAAATCTTACTCTAGTTTTCTTTTATTACCCAATGAGACCTTTTACACTCAACTGTGAGCCAAGAAATAAACCACACTCAGGGAAACAATTAAAGTCAAGGTGAGGGAAAGAAAAAAACCTTAATTATATAAACACCAATTTCTAGGCCCAAATTATTGCTGGCTGTGAAGGCACTGGCCTGCAGAGTGAAGGTAGAGCCTGCTGGTGACTTTTACTCCTTTAGGTGTTTATTAGTCCAAGAAGCCTGAATTCCCAAGGCACCTCATTTACTAAGGAGCAGCTTATACATAGAGAGACTCTGTGACATCAATATTCTAGCCTTCTCTCACGCCCTATAGATCAATGACTTGTTCTGATCTGACAGCATCCACTGACATATTTTCCTGAGATCGAAGAAGGAAGAGAAGAAATTGCAGGTAGGATTTGCAGGTGGCTGGCATATTGTATTTTTATTGAAAGGCTTTACTGTTCCACATTGCCTGGATCTTCCAAATCCATGCAGTCAAGAGTCTCAGCATGCATGGGAAAGTAATAGGAGGACCCTATCAGTAACTTTCCACTATTCTTCATTACTCAGCTCCTTGCCATACTGGAATGTCATCTTCCAGGGCTCTGATTCTCATCCTGGAAATTTCATATTTTTATCAGCGAATTAGCAGAGGAAACCCATGCCATGTGTAAGTGTAGATCCGTATATAGACTTGCCCAGGGTATTCCTGAGAATGGACTATCTACACAGTTAGGTTGGGATTTATAAAGGGAAAAAATGCATAAAAGGTATGCTATAATTTTGATTAATTGCACAAAAGCACCTCTCAGGTAAAATTAGTTATACTAACTTTTATTGAGTATGTGCATGGGACTATGTTAGGTGATGAAGATATAAGATGAATGAGTCAAGGTTTTCGTTTATTTATCCATCTATTCACCAGATCCTAGAGTTCTAGAGTTTCTGTGGGCCACAAAAGAAGTAAATATAAATCAAATTAAAGGATTAGGTAGAATAATCTAGAGGAAGTGCCATTAAATTGAATTGTAAAATGGTGTGAGAGCACCCTCAATAAATTGGATGGGGAGATTTGGACAGGATAAGAAGGGTATTCATTCCATGCATAGGGACAGCATGTATACTGACATGGGAGCATTAACTAGCATTATGGGTGCTATGGTTTGAATGTGTCCCTTTCAAAATTCAAGTATTGAGCCATAATGGCCAATGTGATGTAGTCAGAGGTGGGGAATTTAAGAAGTAATTAGACTATGAGAGCTTCTCCCTGGTGGAAGTAATTAAGGTCCTTATAAAAGAGGCCTCACATAGTATTTAGTTTCTCTTACCCTTCCACTTTTAGCCATGTGATGACACAGCATTTATCCTCTTCAGAGGATGCAGCCTCAAGGCATCATCTTGGAAGTGTAGAGTAGCCCTCATCAGACATCTAATCTGCAGGTGACTTGACCTTGGACATGCTAGTCTCCAGAACTGTGGGAAATAAGTTTCTATTCTTTATAAAGTACCCAGTCTCAGGTAATCTGTTATAGCAGCATAAATGGACTAAGACAATGAGTTTAGGGACTTGCATGTACTTCAATATCATTGGAGTAAGGCATAAGCAAGGTAGAATAGCAGGGCAGGGTGTTAGGAGGCTAGAGAATTATTCAGGGGAGAGATCACAAAGAGCTTTATGTGCTAAGCTAAGGAGTTTGAACTTTATCTTGAAAACTAAGGGGAGCTATTGAAATATTTTAATAGAGGTGAGTGGCAGGATCAGATTTACGTTTTGGACAGATTACTCTGTCCGCAGGGAGGAAGAAGTGTTGGAAAGGGGCCAGACTGGAGGTTGGGAGATGAGTAAGAAGGCTATTGCTGTAATCCAGATGGGATCCAGAATAAAGCAGTAGCAGTTGCTAAAGACAGGAAGGCAGCTGTATTAAAAAGATATTTAAAGGGTAGGATATAAAATACTTGAACTATTTGTATACAGGAATGAAAGAGAAGAAGAAATCAAGTATTCCTTCAAGTATTCTGCGTTGAGAAATTATTTGCAGATTGGTACCATTTCCCAACAAGACTGTGACTATAATCAGAGCAGCCCATGGCAAGGACAGTAATATATATATTACACTCAAAATATTCCAAAAATAGTTCATTATTTTGCCTTAGTTATATATATATATATATATATATAAAATAACTAGTTATTATATATAGTTGTATAGCTGTAACTAGTTATTATAATATAATATATATCGGTATTATAATAATTATAATACCGATATACAATATATAACTAATATATATGATCTATAACTTAATATGTATAATATACAACTAAGTATTATACAACTAGGTATTTTTTATATATATATATATATATATATATATAAAACTAAGGCAAAATAACTATTTTGGGGATATTTTGAGTGTAAAGTTGGAAGAATATTCACATGGAGATACCAGTATAGCAGTTGGTTATAGGGGTCTCAGAGAATAAATTTGAGCTGAAAATAGAGATTTTGGATTTATTATTCATAGATGGCTGTGGGTAAGATCGTTTAATGAGAATGTAAAGACTGAAAAGAACAAAGGACAAGGATGAAGTCCACAAAGGAAACCAAAGAGTGGCCAGCAGGCTAGAAGAAAAACTGGAAAAAAAGCTATTTCAACAGCAGAGACCAAAAGAGGAGAGTTTTCAATCAGGAAAAATTCTACAGAGTTAAGTGCCCAAAAGAGAGAGAGTTTAGTCATATGGAGGGCTTCGGTGCCCAAGGAAAGATCAATATCAGTAGAAAGATATAGTTGGAAGGTGAATGGGAAGAGTTAGAAATTATAAGATATTAGAAACAGCTGTAGATGAGATAATACTTCCAAAAAGGTAAAAAAGGAAATTGAAGCAGGAAGGTTGGGCAAGAGGATATTGTTTTGATTTGTGTTTTCTTTTTGTTTAAATGGGAGAGACCTGAGGGTTTATTTGCTAAATAAGTAGGATACAAAGGAAGAAGTTGAATAAACAAAAAAGATAATTGATGGAGCAACATTCATGAGGAGGCAAAAGGGAATTAGTTCTAAAACATGAATAGAGAAACTATGCTTGGACAGCAAACCATAAAGAAGAAGGAAAGAGTAAGTAGTGATGGAGATCAGTGCACAGGTGGGAAGGGACCTGAGGAGTGGTTGCTGTCAGCTTGTATTTTCCCATAATAACATAAACAAGGTCACGTGTGAGAATGACTAGGGAAGCACCACTGAGAGGATTACTGAACCTGGAACTAACCAGAGGCCATTGCAGAACTTCTAGGCTGGACCAAGGGCCTAGCTGGAATAGTAGGCTTAAGGTTGTAGTCACAGCAATGTGTGTTAGAGAGCAATCAACTGTAGGATAGCCTGAGCACTACTCACAGATCAGTCAGTGGTCTGGAATACAATCCCACCCTTCCATAATATCAGGGATCAGCTGGGGTGTGGCAGATGACACACTGAGCAGAGGGACTAAAAACCCGGGGACCTACTCTGACCAGACTTTGTCCTAGTTATGTGACCCACGGCTAGTAACCTACTCTCTAAATCTCATTTTTCTTATCTATAATAGGCTAAGGTTGCTTTTCTCAGAGATAGTTATTATGTATGAGAACTCATCCTGTTAATTATTTAATGACATGTAAAGCGATCAATGTTTTTCTGAATATGAAGAATGAATACTCAGCTTTTGAAGATGTTACTGTATGACATAGAATAAAAATACTGTAAATGCAACTTGTAGTCGAAATGCAAGTTGAAAAAGGTGCTGAACAAAAAAAACTTTTGAGTTTAAAGATAAAGACATAGAAAAATTTCTTCTTCCTTTTTGTTAAATTGAAAGCAAAATCCTGAAATTTACAAGATAAATTGGAATGACCAAGATACAAAAAAACAAAAACCCCTAACAACTTTCTCCTCTAAGACACCTACCTGGGGACAAGAGAGGAAGAAACACTTGGAAATAATTATAGAATAAAAGAAGATGGCATGTAACCCAGAATAAAATTGTGAGTTACAGACGGTAAGAATTATAGAAATCCATAGGAAGGCCACCAAGGATTAGAAGATCAGAGACTAGCATTGAAAAAACTATCAAAATTGGAAGGATCATGGAAATAACAGTGAAAAAAATGTTTTCCTTTTCCAAACTGAACTCCATTTTGCAGATGAGGAGATTGAGGTTCAAAAGGTGAAATCACTTGCCTGGGGTCACAGAGTGAACCAGAACAAGTAAAAACTGGCAGAGTCATATGTGTTATTTATTGAGCACAGTCAGCCAAGAAGTAGTTGATCAAAGTCAAGAAGAATGTGGTAATAGAAGCAACAATTTTTATAAAAACAATTTTTATTTCCAGAATACTTACTGCGTACTAGTCACTGTGATAGTCATTATATATGCATGATTCTCCTTTAATGCATATGACAGTTCTGTGAGGTATGTTGTAGGTTGTAATAAACATTTTGTTTCTTTTTAAAATTTGGCTGTTCAGAATCTGAATCCCCTTCTCACGTTTGGAGAATATGCTGCTTTTTGTGATGGACAATGACTTTCCCTATAGAAGTTGAAAAGCCAGGTTAAGAGCAGAAATGATTATTCGCATAAATGAACAGGGTCAGGAGCCAATCTAGAGTTTAATCCCAGCTCTGCACATACCAGCTGGATACCTTGGCTAAATTATATGGTTTTTCTGTGCCTCAGTTTCTTCATTAGTGAAAATGGGGATGTCCCACTGACTTCATAGAGGTCTTGTGAGGATTACGTGAGTTAATATTTGGAAATACAGAAAAATGTTTGGCACATAGTAAATGCTCAATAAATGACACCTACCACTATCCTTAACTTTTCCGGTCACCCTAGTGGCTAGGACATGGGCTTAAGTTCTGCCAATCAGACATGCTCACTTCACATACTGACACACAAAAAAATCAGGAGCTATAAAACAACAACAAAAACCACCTTTTTAGTTAGTAATGTATGGCAGCAACAGCAGCAACTATAACTAGATTCTAGAGACATCAGTGGCAACCACAGATTGTTTGTGCTTCCTATAGGCTACAAAATATCTCTTTAACAAATTTCTTTTCTCCTTAAATTATCAGAGAGTGTCAATTGCTTCCATCAAAGAATGCTGACTCATTAAGGAATCAATATTATTTTTGGCTTTTAGAAATTAAGAAATTTGTTCAAGGCCAAGTAACTAGCATATAATGAAACCAGAATTCCAATCCAGGCTTTTCTCGTTCCAAATCCTTTCTTTAAGCACAATTCTGTTCTGCCACAGAAACTCATGAACTCCTACTGTTGATGAACATTAGGAAGTCATCTGGTCCACCCTTCAGTACAGGAATCTCCAATACAATACCCTAACTAGTAGTCAGGCTGTCTCTGTTTGAACTCTATTAATGACAGGGGAATCATTACTCTTTGATTTTGTCAGTTTTCAGACATCTTTTTGGTTGCCGTTCTTTTCTTAGATACATACACATGGAATGGGTGGTGGTCAACAAGCACAGCTTTTGGTAAGCAATGTTGTATTAGTTTTCTAGGACTACAGTACCAAATTATCACTAACTGGGTGGCTTAAAAAATGGAAATTTATTCTCTCCCAGTTAAGGAGGCCAAAAGTCCAAAATCAAGGTATCAGCAGGGTTGGATCCTTCTGGAGGCTCTGAAGGAGAATCTGTTCCGTGACACTCTCTTAGCTTCTGGTAGATTCTGACAATCCTTAAAGTTCCTTGTCTTATAGTAACATCATTTCAGACTCTGCTTCTATCATCACATGGTCTTCTATCTGTGTCCAAATTTCCTTCTTTTTTCTTTTGTAAAGCCCACTCTAATTCAGTATGATTTCATCTTAACTTGATTATAGGCAAAATGCTTATTTTCAAATAAGTTGACATTCACAGATACGAGGGTTAGAAGAAAGGAATTGGCAGTAGTGGGAAACTGCCAGGGGAGGGAGCAGAGGGGGCACACTTTATCAGTAAGGGTACCTGATCTAAAACCAGGTGACATGGGGACCAAAGTGAGGCCTAAACTTTACCTGTATATTGACCATTTGTATACCTAACCCTGAATTGTACCCCACATCTTTAAAATAAAAATTAAAAAGAAAAAAGAAATTGAACATATATTTTGGGGTGACACAATTCAACTAATAACAATTGCACTAAACAAAATTAAAATATACAATATTTTCATGAAATATATATATTTAGTCTTAAAATAGAAGATACATTGACCAATGTGAGAAAGAGGCATCTAGGAAAACAAAAGGGTAAGGGGATGACTGGCAGATCTGTTTGCTGCAGATGGGTCCTATCCCTCCATGTTAAACTGCAGTAGAACTTTGAAAAGGTTCCAGCTCTGACAGATACATATAGATTAAAACATTAACATTCACCTCCTTGGTGCCCTGCCTTTTTCAGAGGTAACCACTATACTAACACAGGATTTTTTTTCAGACCTGTTTAAAAAATTGATTTCCTTTATTAAAATATACATTTTTAAATATGGGTTCATGCTATTTGATATATACTTATTTGTATTATTTTCCATCTTGCTATGTTCTCTTAAATTTGTATCTCATATCAGCAAATATACATCTACTTTATTTTTAGCCATTCCACTTTTAATCTGTGTTTCTAACTTTTTCATCTTTGCAAGCAAACATGTTAACAAATTTATGCAAAATAAATATTTGTATACATATGCAAGCATTTTTTAAGAATTGATCCTGATAAGTGGTGTTACTATGTCAAAGGATATATATTTTAAAATTTTATTAGATGCTACTGTTCTAGAAATTACTTTGCTAACCCATTCTCTCATGAATTGTACATGAGTACCCATTTTTGTGTCCTTGCCCACCCTAATATTTTATTTTGGGCTAGTATGATAGAAAAAATATAAACTCTCTCTTATTGCTGGTGAGGTTGGGCAGCTTTTCTTACTGTTATTGACTATCTTATTTATTCTGTGAGTTGCCTATTTGTATTTTTTTATATTCTTATTGGTCTATTTTTCATTTTCCTATTAAGTTGTAAGTGTGATTTATATATTTTGGATATTACATCGTTGTTTTGCATGATCATTGCAAATATTTCTCCTACTCCTCCCTGTTTTGTCTTTACTTTTGGTCTTTTGAGTATAGAAATTTAAAAGTTTTATTTAGTCATATCTGTTAATTTTTTCATGTGTTTATGTTGTCTACATTTTCTGGTGCTTTTATAGTTTTAATTTTCACATTTAGCTATTTGCATTTAAATAAATTTAATATTTGTGGATAACACGAGGGTCTATAATTTTTTCCCAAAAGATAGCTACTGATTTTAACACTAGTTATTGAATAGTTTGTGCAAAGAGTTGGCAAACTACAGTCCACAGGCCCAGTTTTACTCAGTACCTGTTTTTGTACATAAAGTTTTATTGGAACTCAGTCATTTGCTTAGTATTGTTTATGGCTGTTTTCACACTACAATGGCAGAATTGGGTAGTTGCAACAGAAACTTTTTGTCCTACAAAGTCTAAAATATTTGCAATCTTGTCCTGTGAAGAAAAAGTTTTCTGATCCCCAATTCTCCACTTATTTGAAATTCCTTTTTGTATATACTAACTGTCCATGTGCATAATGTCTCTTTCTAAGTTCTACTTTACTTAATTGATCTATATATCTATTCCTGGGTCAAGGTCATCTCAGGAATAGATATATAGTATGCTTTGATATTTGGTATGGCAAATATCCCCTTGTTTTTCCTTTTTAAAAATTTCATTGTTCTTTTGCATGTATTATTTTATAGATAAATTTAGGCTTGTCCTGTCAAATTTTAAAACAATAGAACAGTAAAATATTTTGTGATTCTAATCAGAATTTCAGTGAACTTGTAGATCTGGAAAGGATTGATGTCTTCACATGTTGATGCTTCTCCTTTAGAAACTTGATATGCCTTGTCTTTAAATTTAGACTTCTTTAACTTCCTTGCAGAAAGTTTCATAGTTTTTTGGTTTTTTTTTTTACAGATCTTATATATCTCTTGTTTGAATTGTGCACATGCATTTAACAGATTTTTATTGCTATTTCATATTGTACATGAGCTATTTTGCCATCCACACTCCTTCTCTCTGTTAGGAAGTCCCAAGGCAGAGGAGAGGAAGTACTCTGTTTTCTACCTGTCTCTCACTACAGAAGATAAAGTGGGGGGAGTATTTTATCTCTGACTCCCAGCAGCTGGAAAATGGACATATAATTTAAGCTTGGTCAATAAAATACTATTACCTGAGACTTTGAATCTTAAAAGAATAAGGTTTAAAGTCTCTGGCAGGATCAGCTAGAGACTTTTTTGGCATAGTAGTGCTTGAAGGCCAAAATCCCCTTCAGTGGCATGGTGGTGGGGTGCTGAGATGGTATAGTCCAGCAGCAGGGCAGCGGGTGACCAGGGTGGTGATGTCAGCAGTGGCAGCGTAAGATAGCCAGGATCAGTTTCTGTTGTTTATATCCAAGAACCCTGGCAAGAGTTCATCTCACATTACCAATTTATAATTATAAAGCCACTTAGTTTTGCAATTATCTTATGTCAGGGTAAAATGGATTATTTTTAACTTTATGTCATTCATGTTTAGAGGATTTTGAAGTTGTAATCCTGAAAATGTCTAGCTATTGAACACCTACTATGTGGCAGACACATATTCTCTTTATTGCTTTCAATCTCTGTAATTGTCTTGGAAAGCTGACATTTTTTATTTCTACTTTTACGAATAAGAAAGTGGAGTTTTAGAGAGATTAAATAACATATTCATGGTTATATAATTAATCAAGTGTGGAACCTGACTTTGAACTTCTCTTTGTTCTATTAGTACGCCTCTGATGTTTTCAGTTCAAGCTGCCTTTCTGAATAAGCGTTGTCTTTTAAATATTTATTTCCCAGATATGCATATACAATATTCATCACTGTTTTCTTTAAGAACGCTGACATGGTCCCAGGTCTTCACTTTAGACCTCCAAGCTTTGAGCATGTCATTCTCTGTCTTTGCCCTTCACTGCCCCACACCTGTAATTAGACTTTTTCTCTGTTGTCGCAAGCACATCATTCTTTTCCTCCCTCCATTTTACATATTTGAATTCTCCACGAAAACTTCTGTGAGTCTCTGGCCCATAATGTCCTCTCTTCTTTCTCTGAACTTCTACAGCATACCTCAGTTCCACTCATTTGGCACTTAAACTTGTACAGCTTTGCATTTTTATTGGCTTTTTAGGCACGGCTGCCTTATCACCCATATATAACCGTTCTGATTCTAGAGAAAATTTTTTTTACTCTATTCATTTTTAGCATCTACGCTAAATGACATGCCCATAGTAACTCCAGAAACATCAACAATCTTCAAGGTTATAGGGTCTTAAAAAGCAATTGACCTTTGTAGGAGACACTTCAGCCTGTGGGTGCTCTCTGGAGAGTGACCTCTATGGAGGTAGTTCTCTGATTCTGTCTTTAAATTACCTCAGATTTGGTGAAATGTTTTACAAATCCCTAAGCTGTGGATTGTGACCAGTTGACAATCTCCATCACCAAGAGACCTGTACAGGAGGCTGTGATCAGGGCCACAGCCTATGGTAGCACAAGGGCACTTGGGAAAGTGGTGCTACAGTCCAGTGGGCAGTTCACTCCCAAGTCCGATGCCACCTAGATGTAGAGACATCTCTTTCTAATTTGGACAAAAGTTCAACATAGGCTAGCAGAGACCCTGGATATGAATTTTACCTAAAACAGGAAGTACTATTTGTAGATAGCATGAAGCATTTTCTCACTTAGAAATCATGACATTAACATCAGTAGTAGTTTTTCTTTCTCTAGAAATTTTGACAGCAAAAAGTGACCAATTCCTCAGAGAACTTTAAATTTATAATTACCTAAGGGAAATAGATGTTCCCAAGGATTGCTGATTTTGGTAAATAACATTTAAAGGGTTTTAAGATCATTGCTTAGAGGAGTTGTAGGAGAACAGAGGTAGGAACTAATGTGCCAAGTATGCCTCAGTCTGGAACTGAAAGGGATCAACATCTTCAATGTCCTTGACTCTTTTTCAGGTGTAGACTTATCCTGTGTTCCTCTCTTACCTGTCCTGAGGATGGATATGATATCATGGTGTTCGGATTTCTGGTTTGTCTAAATTTCAGTTAGTGCAACTCTGAGATATAATAGAGCCTTAGCCTCTCTCCCAAAACCTGCATCAAGGGCCAAATTGCCCTGTGTTGCCCTTAAATTCATCCTCTCTTGGCTGAGAGAGGCTTTTGTGTAGGAGGGGGATGCCCACATTGCAGGCTCTGAGACTGTTCTCCCTCAGAACTTTCCCTACCCCGTCAGCCGAGGAAGAAAGTCTTACCTTAACTGGTTTTACAAATGCCTCTCAGGGCAGTTGAACCTCTCATAGTGACTTTAGAGTCATTATTTTCCTCTTTCTAGAGGTCTCTGTGACTTGACTTTATAAGATCTAATTTTGCCCCTGAAAAAAAAAAGGATATTTCTGAAATATATTCATCAATATCATTCAGGCTAGTTCTACTGTCTAAACTAATATGTGGATCTAGTGTCCTAAAGATTTGGTGGCCACATTTTCCAAACACAAAATTGGAATACATGGTCTGACAAGGTGATAGAAGATTTGAAATTGGGGCTGACCTAGAAAATTCGAGACACGCGGCTGTCATACATAATGGCAATGCGGCCTAGATAACACACACCATTTTCCCTGAAGCCTGTCTGCATCATGACAGCTTCATTTGATGGTCGGAGATAGCCTGTCTTTCTGTTTTGGGTCACCCAGTTAGTAAATGCCCATTTCCTTTTGAAAGGATGAATCTTGGTTCAGCTTATTTACTACCCAGGGATGACTGACAAGCTGTGTTCCTAACTCCACCCACTTCAATAGGTCAACTTGGTTATACAGGAAGGAGGAGTGCCCCAGGATCTCTGGTGGCTGAGGGAACCAGCCTAACCATGCTGAAAGTTATGGGGAGCCGGCAATCTTTCCTTCAGCCTGTTTACCTGAGTTAATATTCATGGAGTAGGAATAAAGACTCTATTTGGGAGATAAAGGAAAGGAAGGGACTTTGTGCATAGCATCTGGGGAAAGCAGGGAAAAAGAGGAGAACAAAGTGGGGAACAAGTATGCTTGCTTTTCCTAGGTTAGACTCAGACAAGAAGCTAGGATTGATCTTCAAGCTAGAGAGTACTACAGAATTAATTTTTCTTTATGAAATTCTAGGCATGAATATTGTTGCTTAGGATCCAAGAGGTAAAGGAGAGGACAGAATTTAGGAGTGGCACTTTCTTCCTATTTTTGGAGCTCTAGAATTTATGGTTTGGGAAGTACCAAAAGAGAATACTTGATGTGTACTGAATTGTGTCTCCCCTAAATTTGTATGTTGAAGCTTTAGCAGCTCTGCCCCCTCCCCAGGCCCTCCCACATACCCCGCACCATGTGTTTGTATTGGAGACAGAGCCTTTAAGGAGGTGTTGAATGTTAAGTAAGGTCATAGGGTGGGGATCTTGATCTGATACAACTGGTGTCCTCACGAAAGAGAAGAGACTCCAGAGATATTGCTCTTGCTGCCGCATGAAGACACAGGGAAAAGGCAGCCATCTGTAAGTCAGAAGAGGGTCCTCACAAGAAACAAAATTCTGTTAGAAGCATGGATTTTCCAGGCTCCAAAACTGTGAGAAAATTTTTGTTGTTTAAGCACCCATTTGACGGTATTTTGTGAGAGCAGCCTGAGTAGATCAAGACAACACCCTTATCATAGATATTGCTGTTTCTTTAGAACAACAGGCATGGTAGGTTAGAGAATAGAGAGTCTAATAGGTAGGCTCTGGAGTCAGACTGAGTGGATTATTTCCCTTCTCTGTCACTCACTAGTTCTGCAACCTTCATCAAGTTACTTGACCTTTCTGTACCTTGATTTCCTCATCCAGAAAATATTAAATTAGTAGATATACATGACATGCTTAGAGCAGTGACTAGCATGTTGAAAGTGCTTAGCAAGTGTTTGTTATTATTGGTATAATTTTGTTGTTGCTGAGGAAGTCAGAGTAGAATAACATTAATGGAATTATTTTTGTGCTCATTAGATACCTTGTTGAAGTACCCATAAACAACCTGCATAGGCTTTTATAGGGGGCGTTGAGGTTCTGTGGTCAATCGGCTGATACACATATATTTGCAAATTTGGACATAAATATTAATTAAATCTCATTTACATCCATAGGCTGATGAGGCCTGTGAGCCTCAGTGCAACTTGTAATTATAGTTTTAAAATGCTCCATGATGCAGAAACGGCTAGCTTCTCACTGAAGTCCATGCTTTCTTCTTCCTCCTGGATAGGCAGACTTTAGTGCCAGCCTTTTTCTGGTACATGCATCTGTGTCATAGAGGTCCAGCCAGTGGAATTGACACAGAGATAATGTGTACCACTTCCAGACTTGGCCTCTGAAAACTTTCCATAGGCATATCTTGTGCAGTTCATCTTCTAGGTGGCAGGAATAAGAACACCTATAAAGAACAACAGCCATGCCTTGAAAATGGCACGGCCTCTGTTACTCTGAGTCCTTGAACAATTGTCAACTGCTCAAGAAATAATGTTATTGTGTATGTTTGTATTATACATTTCTGAAGGGTTATTTGCTACAGTGGTTAGTCTTATACACTTCTAATATAACAAACCTATATAAGCATAGAATGTCTCACATTTCTTTGAAAGGGTTAACTACTCATAGCATCATAGGTGTAGCTGTAACTATGAATAAGCACGACTCATAGGATTTGATGAGAAAGCACTTTTTGTTTTTTAGTTGGAGCTTCTCTCTGTTGCCCAGGCTGGAGTGCAGTGGCATGCTCATGGCCACTGCAGCCTCGACTTGCTGGGTTCAAGTGACCCTTCCGCCTCAGCCTCCCAAGTAGCTGGAACTACAGTTGTGTATGAGCATGCCTGGCCTATTTTTTTGATTGATTGTAGTGACGGGTCTCACTAGGTTGCCCAGGCTGGTCTCAAACCCCTGAGCTCAGGCAATCCTCTTGCCTCAGTCCCTGAAAGTGCTGGGATTACAGGCTTGAGCCACTATGCCCAGCCAAGAAAGCACTTTTATATTTATCTTCTCCTATTCCTTTATCCCTACGCAGTTGTAGTGGCCCTTCCTTCCCAAGGATACAAACTAGGATAAACTGCATGCCTTTTCTGGTTAGTTCCAGAAAAGAAAAAGTTCTAGGTTTACCTAAAATTTCAAACAAAGACTCAATTTGGTAATTAAAGGTGTTTATTCCTGTATAGTAACCAAAGCCTCCAGCTTCATCAGGTCACATTTGCTCTTTCACTTTCTTTCCTGCTGGGGCATGTTGCAGATGAGAGACTTGCCTTGGGGAAAGATGGTGTGGTTGGTTTATTTTCTTTTCCCATCTGACCCTCTTATGTTAAACTGAACTGAGGAATGGGGGTGTGGCAGTGGGCATGAGGAGAGGTAAGTGGAGCAGGGAAGTTCTTAGTTCGCTGGCCTGAGAGGTGTTTATCTGTGTCTTTCTTTCATGAGGCTCTTTCGTACACTCTTTGAAGACTTCCCGTCACTGATAGTCTCTCACCTTCAATTTCCTTAATCTGGATATATGCTTCTCTATCCAACTTTATTCTTCCTCAGTCCTTAAAAATCCACAATCTACCTGCAGATTCTCTCAGCTAAAATCACATGTCCTTTCATGTGAACTATTTTGAAAAGCATTAAAAAAAATTCTGACTCTCTTTGATATCCTTTGATCTCCCAAACTTAGGACATGTCAACACAGCAGAAACCTTTTGTTCTACCACCAAAGCAGGTAGCCAGCATGTCTTTTGTTCTCTAGATTTCTAGAATGGAAGTAAGACATCAGTCCACTGCAGAGATCCCTAGCCCCATCCAATAGCAGGGACATATATCAGGTCCATTGAGTACTCTCATTTAATCCTTCTCTCTAGAAGTTAGATGAGGGTCAAGAGGGGATAATCATAGCACCACTATCCCCAAAGAGATTCTCATCACAAATCTTCTTTCCATCTCCATTCTCTTGACTTTTGTGTACCCTTAATGTGGGTGGCACAGTGCAGGGGATGTCTAAGTGTTATGTCACTGGTTCTTATCATTTCCTTTGAGGGTTTCCATCTTGATTGTATATCTGAACCTGGTGTCTGATATAATTGTAAGTCAGATAATACTTCAGATGTAACATCCTGTTACAAAGAGGTTAATTAAACAAGTATATAAAAAACTAGGGCAAGAGTTTCTCAGTAAGTAGACAGCTAGTGAAACCATGGACAAAAATTGGGATTTGATAATTTATTCCACAAACATTGAGTATTATTTAGCAATGTCAGCAACAAGCTTTAGGGTAGAGTGAAGTAGAAAACAATTAGGTACTGCCTTTTAGAAACTGTGGTCTAAATACAGAGAAAAATATTAACTAAATAATCAAACAAAATAATACAGTTGACCCTTGAACAGCTTGGGTTTGAACTGAGTGGGTCCAAATACACACGGATTTTCTTCTACTTCTGCTGTCCTGAGACAGAAAGATGAGTCCCTCTTCCTCCTCCTCCTCAGACTATTTAATTTTTTTATTTTTTAATTTTTTGAGTTGGAGTCTCACTCAGTCGCCCAGACTGGAGTGCAGTGGCTGCTTCCGGCCACTGCAGCCTCGACCTGCTGGCCTCCGGCAACCCTTCCGCCTCAGCCTTCCAAGTAGCTGGAACTACAGGCGCGTGCTACCATGCCCGGCTAATTTTTTTGATTTATTGTAAAGATGAGGTCTCGCCAAGTGGCCCAGGCATGTCTCGAACCCACAGGCTCAGGCAATTCACTCACCTCGGCCTCCCAAAGCGTGGATTACAGGCTGAGCAACCGAGCCCAGCCTCCTCAGCCTATTAAAAAAAATTTTTTTTAATTTAAAAGATGTGAGGTACAATTCAGAATTAGGGATACAAATGGTCATTGTATAGGTAAAGTTTGGGCCTCCCTTTGGCCCCCACTTTGCCTGGTTTGAGATGATGAGACGAAGGACTCTATGGCGATCCATTCCACTTAATGAATAGTAAATGTATTTTTTCGACCTTATGATTATTCTTAATGACGTTCTTTTCTCTAGCTTACTTTTTTATAAGAATACAGCATTTAATCCAGGTAACATGCAAAATATGTGTTAATTGACTGTTATTGGTAAGGCTTCCGGTCAACAGTAGGCTATTAGCAGTTAAGTTTTTGGGGAGTCAAAAGTTATACATGAATTTTTGACTTCATGAGGAGGTTGGTTCCCCTAACCCCCACAATGTTCAAAGTTTACCTATATATAATTTAAAATAGTGATGATTGTATGAAGAAAACTTGTAGGGTGTTACAAGGGAGAATAAGAGAAACACATGATTTAGATGGAGGGTTTGCAAGGAAAAGTCATTAGAAGGTGAAGGTGGCCAGGTGAAAATCTGTGAGGCGAGTGTTCCAGGGAGAGGGATGATCATCTTTAAAGGCTGTGGGGCTAAAAATAGCTAGTGCAGAAAATCTGAAGCAATGAAATAAGCCCAGAGGCCAGTGTTCCCAAAGGAACCCACCCATCATGTAGAAGTTATGTAGAAGACTTTGGACTTGAATCCTTAAAGTGATGGGAACACATTAAAGGATTTTAAACAGCAGAGTGAGGATATCATATCTGTGTTTCAAAATGATTACATTAATTAATATATGAGAATAAATTAAGACCAGGAACATGCGGAGAAGCAGGGATACCTTGTGGTCATCCATAAAAAATATGCTTTGGACTAGGTGTGGTTGTAGTGATAGATGGAAAGTAGATAGTGTATTTGGGATATATTTTTGAGGTATGAGCAATTGAATTAAGTGATGGAAAGGAGGGTATTAAGGATGACTCCCAAGCAAAAGGGTGAAGAGAGAATCCATTTACTTGAACTCTCTAGGTGGCAGCACTTAAGAAGTTTTGTTCAAGACACATTCATTTGAGGTGTCTAGGGGACATCTAAATAGAGATACTAAGTAGATAGTATATATATGAATCTGGAACTCAGAAGTATGAACTGGAAATATAAGTGTAGGAGTTGGTAGCTTACATGTGTCATTTAGAGGTTGCATGGAGCAGGAGGAGCCAAGTGAGCATGTGGCATTATCAAAGCAAATATATCAAGAAAGAAAGGTGGCTGCGCTGGATTCTGCTGGGATATCAAGTAAGAGAAGAAACTAAAATGGGTACATTGGACTTTGAAATATGAATGCCATTAGTGATCTTAGCAAGAACGTTTAAGGGGAATGGCAGTTTCAGAAGCCAGAGGAAAAAGAGCTTAAAAGAAAAGTTATTGAGTAAATAGCAATCATTCCAAGATCAAATACCAAAATTACAAGAGTTCACATTAACAGACAGAAGGTGAGATTCAGAAAGACATGCACATAAGTCAGGAATCAGACATCTAAGACAAAGCTGGGAAAAATACTACATCATATAATAATTTAGAGTAAAAGCATCCTTAGTGATTATTTCACTAAAACTTAAATCTGTGGATGAGTAAACTGAGGCTGAGAAATGATTTTGTCAGTGTTATACAGTGAAAGAATTGTTGAGCCAGGATTAGAACCCTGTTCAGAGTCTGAGTCTGTTCCTCTGTCTGCTGTTTGTGTTGCCTCTTATGGTCTGGACAAAAGACACAGGAAGAGAAATATGGCTGAGTTGTCAAGTGGCACCTGACAGTCCCAACTGGAGGAAACTCACTGGAACAGACTTAAGTGACCTATAACTCACAACAGGCAAGCCAGGGTCAGAAATAATCAAGCCTCAGCCCCGTAATTTATCAGCACCTGAAAGTCCGTGTCTGTGGCTGCCTGTCTCTTTGAGTTGCTCAGGCACAGGCCACACAGCTCTCCCTCAGTCCTCTGGTGGCAGGAGGACTTCATAAATGACATTTGATTATGCTCAACACAGCAGCCAGGGGCTGTACACCAACTTCAATAAAGACAGCAAACACTAGCGATCTCCATAAAACACGGAAGCCCGGGGGAACGTAATCGAAATTTTAACGTCAGATCCACGGCCACTAAGGCAAATGACAGCAAAATGCGAACAAATTGCAAAACCAATAATAATAAAATTCCTGCTTGTGCTGCCTGTAAGGCACCAGCTCTCCAATATCACCCCCAGGGAGCAAAGTCAACTCTCCATGGGGTCAGTGAGGCTATTAGAAGCCTGCTTGCTGGGCTTCTCAGCTGGAACCCAGGGTTGCTGAAATAGCTTTGTGTTCAATTGAGTTCCAACCCTCTAATCCTGCCCTTTTGCCTGAGGGGATTTGTAAGCAAATTCAGCCTTATTCCCAAGCTGGAAATATTTTTGAGACACATGAATCTTGATTTTTTTTCTTATTTCTCAATTATGACCAAGTCTCGATTCAAATTTTAGAATTTTATTGCTAGAGAAGTCTTAGAGATCATTTAGCTTCTCCCCCTCCCCCTTTGACCCACACAAACCCAAACCCAGAGAAATGGAAGCATTTGTCTCAAATCACACAGCTGCTGACAGCGCTTGAATTGGAATCTGGATCTCTGAATGTGCAGTCACAGCTCCCAGGCAGACGCAGTGAAGGGGAACTTACTATTAAATAAGGAACTAAATATAGATGCTTTTTTCCCCATTCTAGGGGAGTCACAGCATTTACCTCAGGGGAAAATGTATTCTTTTGTTTAGGAACATGCTTTAATGGGTTTTTTGGGGTCATAAAGGCACAGCCTTGGGTCTCATCTAAAATCAGGAAGTTAAGTGTCTATATAAAACTACATGGTAAAGTAAAAGTGTATTCTCCCTGGGGCCAGAGAGATTGCTCTGATGTGTTCTGATTAGGGACAACAGTGAGGCAGATTTCCTCTGGAGTGGAGTTCTGGTAAGTTCTTTGTGCATAGCGGGGAGGTTAATGATATTGAGTGGAATGCAAGCCTGGCACCGTGGAAGCCTCTGTCAGTGCAGAGGAGAGCAGCCTTCCCAGCCTGCTCTTCCCTCAAGACTTTGAGGCCTGCATATGGCAGTAGTGGAGTATAAAGAGAGAACTTGCATCCCAGGACTCTGGGAACTGATGGGCAAGTGGAGGTCTCAGAGTGAGAGAGTGGGAATGACTAAGAGCCAGGCAGAGTTGCTGGCAGCAGTGGGAGCCAGGTGGGATAGACTCATCATGAAACCAAACCCAATGGGAAAAGGTAATGCTTGAAAGTGTTGTAAGTGTGGGGTGAAAAGTGGGAAAAAACAGATTCTGCTTTATGGAACTAGAAACTGTGTGGGTAGTAATGTGAAGTGACCCTGACTGAGGATGCTTGGGTTAGTCATTTAACTTTGTTAAACTTCACTGTCCTCACGTTAAGATATTTATCAGTTATTGTTTTAATTTAATTCAAATTAGCTTAAAATGCCATAGGAAAAAACATATTATTAAGCTTTCAGTATTTCTGCTACAATCTCAACTCCAAGCCAATCTCTGGCTGCGTGAATGTAATAACTTGCTCACACCTGTGCTCTCTACTTCATACCTATTTCAGTTCCAAGATCACTCCAAGGGCAGATGAGCAAAGGGGTTATGGTATAGAGGGGCTTCCAGGACCACTCCTCCTCAGAAAGCCGACACTTCTTTAAATTCTCCTTTTTATTTATAGCTTCAGAATGAAAGACACAGGAACTGAACTTTCCCCTCTTCTGCATTTTGAGGTTCACATACCAGAGATGACCACAATTTTAAAATAAAAATAGTGATGAAAAGTAAAACTGTTCTAATCATCAGATATCCACATATGACTGAGAGTGGAAGCGAGGGCTGAAAAGATGGGGAAGGCAAACAAGAGTCAGAAAGCATCCAAGCCTCTTTTATTGGGAGTTCTCTGGAGCTTGTGGGAAAACACCAATATGTATTTTGAGCTGTGTACATCTTATTTCACTGTTTAAAGGAAAATAGCAGGCCCAGGCCACAAGGGGCCCAAACAGAGAGAGGGGGCCTTGGGGTATACACACACTCAATACTGTGACCTTCTCAAATATAAACATTGCAAAGATGAATAGTTTATGACTTCTGTTGGTGCCTGAGATAGCTTCATAAATGAATGAATTAGCTTTGGCCACAGTAAATACCAACTGTAAGAAATGTGCAAAGCCAGCAAAAGAAAAACAAGGGAAGAAGGCTTCTAGTTGGCATTATAAGAAATGTGATTATTTCTTATTTGTAGCCTGTGAAATATATGTTAATTTTTGTGCTGCAGTTTGGGTCTACGAAACATATTTTTGCTCTTTGTGGCTGATACTGTAGGTTGTCTACGTGACAACCCTTCTTTCCATTGTCTGTAATATAACCCTGATTTTGTTTTTGCTGTCAGTGAGCTCAGTTGTTTCCTAGCCCTTCTTTGCACATGGGATAACAATGGAACAGTCCTGGCCAGTGAGATGTCAATGAAAGTCGCTGGATAAAACTTTTTGGAAAGTTCTTGGGGAGGAGTACAGGTTCATTTAACTCTGGCATTTCCCCCTTTCTACTGTCCTTCTACCCTCTTCTAAGAACTGAAGCTGGGAGGTGTAGAGGCTACCTTATGATCACGAGGATGACAGGTGATCACTGAACGCAAGAGCATGGGGCATCTGGTCTCTGCACTATTCCTCAGCAACCTCCCCCAGACTTTTTTAAAATGAGAAAATGAGTAACTGTCTTTATGAATTTGTCTGTTGAAGACAAAAGCAATTCTAGCTGAGAGGATGGTAATTTTTAATTTCAAAGTACACATGAAAGGAAATATAGCAAGTTGACCATGTATGTTCACGGTGTTCACCATGGCTTCCTCTGAGCTGCACATGTGCAAGTGCACTGCCATCTAGGACTCTCACAGGAGCTGAGCATCCTTAGCCCAAGGCAGCTGGACCATGGGGAAAAGGTTGCCTCCTCCTGGACCTTTACTTCAGGTCTGTCCTGAAATTAGAGGCGGGTTGACTATAGATCTCCCAATTCACCTCCAGATATGCTCTATAAAATACTGGAGGGCATCCAGCTCATAAACGTGGACTCAAACCCCAAGTTGGACCCCTATTCATTATCTGTAGAGGAGACTCCAGAAAGATAGTCACAGTTTTCAGATGGCAGCTTTATAAGCATTGTTAAGTGTTTTCATGCTAAGCATGCAAGAGGTGGTCTATGAAATTTGTAAGGTGGGGTGGAATTCAGAGGTCTGTAGAATTTTCCAGACATATTGCCAAGACATGAAGGTATAAATAAACACACACACACACACACACACACACACACACACACACACACACACACAATCTCTCTTCACCCCCTCTCCTTCACCACCCCTCATCCCTCCTCACCTCCTCTTACTCCCCTCTCTTATTCCTTTCTCTCTCTCTCACCCTCCCTCTCACCCCTCCTCACCTCTCTTTCACCCTTCTCTTTCTCCTCTCTGTCTCTTCTACCTTTCTCATATATTTACATATTAAATATATCTCATATCCCTCTCATATATATGTACATACATATATCCTTTTGTGTATGTGTGTATATTTTACATATATATATGCACTCAGGACAGTGAAGGCTCAGGATACCTAATAGAGTCAAATGCTGTACCAATGTTGAACGACCAGGAGTTGTTCTTCCCATAGGGCACAGCTCACAGTGTCAGAGGACCTGCTGCTATTCATCAGAGGACCTGCTTCTCCCAGGAAAAGGTGATTTGTGCTTAATTTTGGAAGTTGAGGCAAACTCGAAAGAGCAGAAAAGAAACATGCTACATACATGGAGGAATGTTTTGTAGAGTGAATCAAAGCCCCCTTTCCCACTTAATTGAATGTCTACTTTTCCCACACCAAGTTACATATCTTCTTTGTACATTTTCAACTATGAAAACTCAGGTTCCCTTTAAAGGGACAGGTTATTGGCAATTATTTATTGCTATACTTAATAGTCAAGACAGCCCCATAAAGCAACAAAGAAAACACTAGCAGTTGAGTAGTGAAAGGAGAGGTATTTGTTGGTAAAGGAAGCAAAAACAGTTGTGAAACGCTTTTTGAAACAGTCTGGAAAGTGACACTCTCTTTCTGACTGCTAAGCTCAACCTGAAAGAGGAGGAAAAGGTAAATACACTAACAAATTGTTCTCCAAATGTGACTGCAAGGTGACTTTTTTTCAAAGCAAGCATATTGGAGATAAAATGAAGCGACCTTTTAATGTTCTGCTCCCAGTCAAGTTATTATGAGTTGCTTTATAACAAACAACACCAGGAGTGACATCCCCCGGTAACTTCCCTAACATTGCCCCCAGAAATCCAATTTGTAAATCTGATGGAGACCCACTAGAAAGGGCAGCCACCATCCAAACAACCCCTATTCTCTAAAACCTTCACATACACGCATGCACACACACACACATACACAAAAGGAATTAAAATTGATTTTCAATGTTTTGGCAGCCACAGGAGATACTAGTCCCTCCAGCAGCACTTCCCAAAGAAGACATTACTTATCAGAGCTGGTCAGCATCAGCAATCTCTCAGATAAATAATTTATATGGGGAACTAATAAAATAATGGAGTACTTCGGGTTGGTAACAAGTGAGCAGAAAGAGAGTCTCCTGGGCACATTCCACAAAAGGCAGAATCTATGACTTGGGTGCACTGCCTGTCTCTGCTTTAACTACCTACTGCTTTCACTCCCTTCCCACATCTATGGAATTCCATTCCCTGACTGTGCTTTCTTGTACTTTAAACGTACATAAATCCTCCTCATCCTCTAGTGACCAGTTCCACTTTCTTTTTGATGTAGCCTTTCTTGCCCCTCCAAACCTGGTCTCTCTCCTTTGATTCTCCATAGTGCTTATGTTTATATGATTTGCCTGATATTGCTTTGATATGGTCATGTGCTACTGCTTGCATTGCTATTTTATTTTTCATGATAATTAGATTATAAGCTCTTTAGAGGCAGGGGTGTGTTGAAGAGTCTCTGAATTCCCAACAGTGGATATAGACATTGCTGCATATCTACTAGTTGCATGATTTGCTGAATCACCTCCAGGGCAAATATCCTCTCAAAGAATCACTTCTTCTATTGTGTCTAACAGGTGATGGAAGGGCTAGATATATTAATTTTTGGTGGCAACTCTGAAGGCAAGAATTCTTTTGTTTATGAGGAAGTATACAATCTGTGCCAAAGAAATAAAGACATTAGATTATTCTGGATAGAAGTAGTCAAGAACAAGAGAGACTTGGATTAACATTTAACTGTAAAAATGTTTTCCTTTCTAGAAGGAACTATTTTTGTCCTAGTTTGCCTTTGGATAGTGACAAAGGGGAAGGGCCTTAAAGGCAGGAAGGCGATAATAGGATCCAAGTGGAGATCCATTTTGGTCCAGGAGGAAGTCTGGATTCCTTGTTTAATGTCTGCAGTGACTGAATCCTTGCCTCTTATCTAGAGGTCTTCTTTGAACAGCAGGGCCTTTCATGGAAACTTAAGCTCTTAGAAGAAGTTAAACACCTTTCTGTCTTAGCTGGGTTCCCTCCTGTGTTTTTCCATCTTCCTTGACTGTTCAAGAGAGCCCAAGGTCTTCATGAGAATCAGGTCCTCTGATGCCTCAAGTCCTTTTGTGTTCTAACTCCCTGTAGCTTTCTAGACTTGCACCAAAAGCCAGAGTTCTGTGGTCCCCAATAATGGTGGGTTGTAGTCTTTGGATACTAGTTGATATAATTCTATGTGTAAGTATGTTGATGCCTAGCAGCAGAAAAAAAAAAAAACAACCATCCAAAATACACACTGAGTAGCAGATTTCTACTTAGAATCTTAAATTGTTTGAGAAAGAAGAAAGTGTCTCTGGCAATGAAAGGAATAAAATATTAGGAAATTTTACAGTTTCTTTCTCTAGAACTTTTAAAGAAGTTATAATAGCTTTTGGTCTAGAACAGCTCAAAGGAAATCTTTCTTGGAAGCAAAAAGATACAATCAGCAAGCTGAAAATTTCTTCTTCTCCTCCTCCTCCTCCTCCTCCTCCTCCTTCTCCTTGGTGCAATAAAGAGAAACATGATTATTTCCACTTGGGGAAAATGTATTTTTGAACAGTGAGAGGCTGGTTGTTTGCTCTATTAACCCCAAAATAGCCCAAATGTTTCACCATTTTTCCAGTACAATACAGAATGTGGTAAGAAAATATGTGGTAAGAAAGTACTATATGGCTATCTTCTACAAGCTAGGTCAAAGGAAGAAAATCTTCTATTATTTAAAGGTTCTGCTTATGGAGGTTTTTTCAAATCCTTGGGTCTTTTTATAGGATCCAGAAACTGATCCCAAAGCTGGCATCACAGGAAAAATGAGGAAAAGCTGGGAAGGATTACATATGATCAATGAGCTGGTATTTCCACAGCTGGCATTTTCTGGGCAGAGCCTTTAAATCTGACTACTTCAAGAAAGCTCATCCTCAATGACAAATGGGTCAGGGCAAGAACATGATCAAGGAGCCCAATTGTGACCCTGACTTAGGTTTGGATTATCATTTCCTTAGAAACATAATGGCTCAGATCCACTTCAGTCAGAGTTTAGTTCCTGAAGGTTAAGATCTAAATCTTAAGCATTCTTTGACTTTTTCCCATCACTGCCAGAAGAGTCTTTTACATGTGCAATATTTTGGGTTTTATTCATTAATGACCTCTATATACCAGGCATTATACTATGCATGGAGGATATAGTGAGAAACAGGATGAATATGGTCTCTTTTGTTACTGGATTCACATTCTAGTTGGGAAGAAAAATTTTTAAAATAATAATAACAAACAAAAAACTTTAATTCTATCTTGTATCAAGTTCTGTGAAACCAGTAAGTAAGGAAATGTGATAGAAACTGAGAAGGTGCTTCTTTGAGCATGTGATCATGGATGGCTTCTCTAGGAATCTGACATTGAAATGGGAGCTTAATGGGAAAGAATAGCCAGCTGGGCAAAAAGTGGCAGACTGGCTGAATACCTGGACATCACTACTTGGCCTTCCCTTCCCTGACCATTGCTTAACACAGGTGTGTATATGTGGGTCAGGAAGCATTGTCTTCTCTTCAAGATAGTTAGAGTTTCCAGGGTTAGAGCCAAGGAGAACCCTAGCTGGGGTGTTAACAATAATGGGTGGTGATTTGAAAGGATTTGGGGGTGTAGGGGATCCTGGAGGAAAAAGAAGTTCTTCAATAGTACTGAAACAATGTCAGTTAAAAGACCAAGTGAAATGTTGGGAATGCAAAGACCAGTTACAATAAATAGCTTAGCCAAGGATTTCCAGTTGTTCAGGTGCAAGTCTCACTCAATCCTCAACTGGTACATTGGACACATGTATTTTTCCATTCTGTGTGCCTATAATGACTATGGCAAAATCAGTTCCCACAGGAAGCAGGAAGAGGTAGGTAATATATGAGTAAAGGGGCCGGGGACTGGAGCATGCACGACTGATTTAAAGGGAACGTCACTGCTGAGCTACAGGAGGTTCAGTAATACTACTGTCTAGTGTTTTCATATGTGATAATTTTTCAAGAAAAGCTAAATGTCTGGTTTTTCATGTAAAATAGCCTCATTTCTAAATATTAACAACTAATTACAAAAACACTTGGTGGAATTAAAAAAATCAGTTTGTAGATTATATGAACCACCTGTTGCAGTATTAGCTCAGGACTAAAAGTGATGTGAAGGTGAGAACAGGGCCTAATCCCCCTTCTGTGGTCTCCCCAGCCCCAAGCAGGGTCGCCTATATGGCACCTATATGTCTCTAATGTACAGGTTAATGGATACTTGTTTGCTCCTTCCTCTAACAACTGTCATCGGTAGCTCACTCAGTCATCTGCTGTCTGAAGTCTTGTAAAACGTCAGTCTAACAAAATAGAGTCAGTATACTTATTTTTTTTCTTTTTTGGAGGAAGAAATTCCAATATCTGATTTCTCTCAAACTCAATGACATACCCACATACTTCCCGGCCTTTCTGAGTCACTTTGAGCTTTCCAATGGATTCTGACCTTTCCTTTAAAACGGCCATCAAGAAGTAGTTATTTTTTCCCCAGTCAGGTATCTCAGAGTGCTTTTTACCAAACATCTAATTAATTAACCTCAATTAGTTGGAATTTAAAATTGCTTTCCAAATCCACAGTAATGTAAAGCTGTCCTCTCTCTCTTGTCAGAAGATTCAGTAGAAAGTTCTGCATAACCGTTAAGAACATAATATTCTCGAAGCATGCCTCTCATGAAGACTACAAAATTGTTCAAAGAGAAAATCAGGAGAAATTGTCTCTATCAAGTGGCACAAAGCTATTTAGATAGAATTACTTTGTCAAGCCAGCTTTGAGCTAAGTTATTCTTTTGTGAAATTTCTTTTTTGCTTTGAGTGGTTTTTTATACACCCCCATCTCCGATTCTTGTAAAAAAATAAAATCAATATTTTCTGGAAGCACAGAGATGAGAGTCTTTGGAAAACTCCACCTTCTGTTTGCTGCAAAAACATTAATAAATGTCACCAGCAAAGTTGGGTACCAAGGGAAACTGGATGACCTCATGAATATATTTTCTAAAGAGCTTAAAATGTCCATCTTGTATATTATTCGTCCCTTAACGAGTCTAAGAGCTATTGATCCCTTTGACTGCTGGAAAAAGTTATTTAAATGCACCAAAAGCTCTAAGTATGTATGTCTGAACAGAGCAGGCCTGTTCAAAACGGCTTCTTAATGTCCCCTTTCTCAAAGTGGGAAGTCAGGCCTAGTAAAGAGAAGGGTATATAGGGTAGATGGTATCATTGGGTCTATTACAGCAAAATAAAAGGAAATTAGTGCTGCCTTTGCTTAAAACTCTATTATTTTATAGTCCTGTAAAGATTTATATGCTGATAAAAATTGGTTGTTTTTATTCACTGAGCATTATTGCAGGGCTACCCCTTGTCTTCTAAAGGGGGAACCATCTGACATGTGAACCATTGTCCTCCAACCACAAGTACTCAATAATAGGTCCAGTGGTGCAAAGCAGCACATAGAAGGAGGAGGGACATGGGTAAGATGCTATGGGTGAGGATCCAGGTGTTATAAGATAGTAAGTGAACCATTTTTATCTCTGCCAGAGACCTTTAGGGGATGTTGGATCACCCACTTTACCTGCTTGCTGGAGTTTCCCCACTGATATAATGTTCTTTTCCTGTTTCCGAGGGGTCATAGGAAGGTGACTAGTACATGTTATCTGAAATTAGTAGTATACTTTGTCAAAGTGAGGCAACTGTAGGTCTGAGCCCACAATTTCCAGGACAAAGGAAGAATATCTTTATCCTTCAAGAATTTCAAGGTGCTTTGAAACAATTGGTTCTGGCTTTGCAGCTGTCATCTGAGAATTGACAAAGGGCTTCCATCAGCTCTCAGTCTCAAGGACAGGAGCCCCTTCTAATATTATTCCATTATGCATCCTGAGATACTTCAACAGTGTTAAGTGTCTAGGCCTGTCTTCTTGAGTGCTAGAAACACAAGGAATCCAAGGCATCTCATACAACAATGGGGGTAGAGCAGAGGAAAGATATAACGTGAGGACTCAGAAAACTCAGAAGATCTGCTCTTCAGTTCCAGCCAACTGTTAACTCATTGTGTAAACTTAGCTGAACTATGGACCTCATGCAGTTTCAGGTTTTTCTATCTGTAAACATAGGGATTATGATGGTGAACTTGAAATAAACGATTTAAAAGCATTTTGTAAGCTATAAGCAGAAAAAATATATTTAGAAGATAGGTTAATCACAAGCAAATGTTTTATTATTGGGAAGAATTTCCTCCTAGTTCTATCAAGTGTTTCATGATCCACCAGTGATCTTGGCTCAGCCTCCTATTCTACATTTGCCTTATAACTTCTCTCATTCCTATCACTTCTCCTCTGACTCCAGTCTGAGTATGAAAACTTTAAATGCCAATCTTTTTCTTTAACAGGATGAAAATCCTTTGGTTCTCTCTAGCTTACATTTTACCCAAGCGGATGTTCTATCCATTCTTGAAAACACTTGAAACACACACACACACACACACACACACACACACACACACACACACACACACACACACCCCTAGGATCCATTGCAGATACATGGATATGTTCTAGATTTTTTTTTTTTTTTTTGAGTTGGAGTCTCACTCTGTCGCACAGACTATAGTTCAGTGGCCGCTCCCGGCCACCTCAGCCTCCACCTGCTGGGCTCCGGCAATCCTTCCGCCTCAGCCTTCCAGGTAGCTGGAATTACAGGCGTGCATCACCACGTCCAGCTGATTTTTGATTTATTGTAGAGATAAGGTCTCGCCAAGTTGCCCAGGTGGGTCTCGAACCCGTGGGCTCAGACAATCCACTCACCTCAGTCTCCCAAAGAATGCCCTGAGTTTGTAGCCAGATGGTTTTACTTTGCAACCTTGTACTAGTACTCATCTTTCTTACTGATTGTTACATTTCTACCTTTATATTTGCTGCAGCCTTGATGGATTTTGAACAGCAGCAGCATAGCCATGTGAAATCTCATAGGTGATACTGTCTGACTGGGTGAAGGCCACTCATGTTCACAGAAGTTCAGTGCTGGAGAAGGGCAACACTTCCCTTTTGGAAGAAGGCTTCTAGTTTCCTAATATACCCATGGACACCCTCAGCTCAGGCAGACTGTTCTAGATGATCAAGTGGTGTAGAAAACTGTAAGCTCAGAACTGCTCAGGCCCTGATAGTGCTTGGCAAGGACAAAGCCAGGTCATTTGTTATTTTGTTCTAGCATTCTGACCTCAAAAGAGTTAGGTTCTCCCATGAATTTTTCTAATTTTTGATTATTTATTTATTCATGAAAAGATTTTTGAACATAGATTTTTTTTCCTAGGCTGCATGACTCCCATAGGATAACAAAGGCTGAGAAACATTTCTAAAACGTCAATCTGAATGTGTTTTTTGCTGCTTAAAAACTCCAATAGCTTTGTCACTCATACACCCCATGGTGTTTCTTCCAAAGGCCCTTTCCACCTGGGATGGAGACCAACTTGTGGATGCATCTCTTAATCCTTTGCATGTCCCTTAACAGACCACCTATTTTCATATTCCCTTGTGTTTTCTTACACTCATTTTTCTGTCTGAAATATTATTTTTCACCTCATCTGATGACATAATCATACTCATTCTTCAAATCCCAGATTAAATGTCACCTCCGCTGTGAAGTCCAGTGACTCCTTTCTCTTCTCCCATATGCTTCTAGTGACACAATCATATATATTTTTCTTCTACAGCTGTCTCCCTCCAGTTAAATTTCTCATCAAGGACAGAGCCACATTATTTACTGGGGTATCTGAGAATCTCGTTGAACACTTGGCACATAGTAGGTGCTCAATAACTCTTCAGGAAAAAAGAAATAATGAAAAACCAGATATTGTAAACACAGTCTCTTTTATTGGTTTCAAGTTTACATTTTTAAGATTCAGAGTTAGCTCTTACTTCACATGTATACAGTTTACAGTGGATGGATACTTTACGTGACACACCATTCTTCACACTTTCTAGTCTTTTAAAGAATCCAAAACACATTTCCTCTCAACTTTTTTCTTTTCAGATGGTTCTAGTCTTTCTGATTCATTTTCATATATGGCATCTTGTTGATAATTTTTGTTGTTTCCTCTGGAGCTTTGCAGTATTACTTCATCGTTTATAAAAGGAGGACAGGTTAGGCAGCCTGAACTGAATCCAGTATTCCAAGAGTGGAAGATTTATGGCTTGTACAAGGGTGCAGCAATGTTTTCTGCCTTATTACAATATCTTCCTGCCTCTAAAGGCCATAGGTTTTCTTCAGGGAATAGTTACACTCTCTCCTGAATCCTCTTATCAAGTTCTAATGATCACTCAGAGCTGGTGTCCTTTGAGTACAGACAGATTTTTTTCCCTAAAGTCATTGCCTTATTCTTGTTCATGTCGAATTGTACCTCCACCTTTCGCCTCCACTTGGTTTCTCCTGACGTTTTTCAGAAGTATATCACAGGAGTTTTCTTTTCCCATATGAAGAAATTCTCTATTAACTGCAAATTTGGAGATTTAACTGGATATTCCCTCTTCTTCTTTATTGGCCACGGTGATCAAGAATCTAATATCTTGGTGATCCTACTATTAACATTTTGTTACAGAAAACCCATTTATTTCAATCCTTTTATTCCTGGATCTATGCCAGCTTCCTAGTTATGAAGAAAAAGATCTATTTAATTCTGTGATGTTAGAAAAAAAAATCACTTACTATATAATTTAGTCAAAGGCTTTTTGAAGGTAGAAGTAATTGTCATCTTTTAATTCTATTTTTCTCAGTTCTAATTTATTCTTTCAGAAACACTACGAGAATCAGGTAGGTGGGCCAAGCTAGATGAAGAGTAGATCTTCCTGCCAGTGTAGCCAAAAATGCATTCATCAGTAGAAAGGTCAGGAAAAAAGAAGAATAAGGAGAGAAAAAGGCAAAGCAGTGAGTCCTACAGTTCATAGTTTTTGTCTAATCAATTAGAATAGATAACAATTGTAATCATAGGTATACTAGTCATATCTTGTGACCTTGAACTCTGCCTCTGGCTCTAGCCATGATGACCATGTTGCCTAAGCTAAAGGTCAGAGTCAGAATATAAGTTCTAACATGTGTCAAGGTTTAAATGCTAAATCATAAAAATAGTAAATTAATTTCATTAAAATACATATGTATATTTACATAAAACTAACTGTCCAGAAATAATACAGGATGAATGATCACATTTGTAGTAGAAATTGGAATCTTTGTACTTCCCCAGCACATACCATGCCATAAGCAATGTTTAAACAAATGGCTATAGAAGAAGGTAATCAGATAATTTTGCTAGGAGACAAGACAGACCAGTGTTTGACGATAAGTGCCCATGGAACTAAAGCTGACAAAATGGGCAAACAGTCAAAGGATAGGAAGTAGATATAGGTAGTGGGAAGAAACTGCCTTGGGAACTTGGGAATTCATTTCTTTTTTTAGGGCTTTCATCTGCCTTTAGTGCATGGACCTCTAAGATTGATTTTTGAAAGTATAAATTCCTTAGGAATGGTTTTTCTCATGCTGAAACTTTACTACTATATTTTAAATTTACTTGAGTCCCCCAGTTCATTGATTCTACCCTTTATTATTCATCCAATAAACACAAGATACCCATAACTTATAGGTTATTGCAGAAAACAAAAGAGATGAAGAGAACGGAGTTCTTTCTTGCCCGTAAGTATCTTGTAATCTAGCAGGGAAGATAAGATGATCACAAAAGTTGAATACAAGGTAGACCAGAATAAATGCCACAAAAAAGGCAAATCCAAAATGTTCCGTATGCTGGCATTTCTGTTTAGAAAGTCCTTCCCACCACTGCTATCTCTGATTGTCAAAATGTAGTTTACCTTTTCAAACCAACTCAGATGCCACCTGTTCTCTGAAGTCTTCTCTGATTATCTTCTTCCATAGCCTTTTGTTTTATACTTTTCTTATGGCATGGTATGTGCTGAGGAAGTACAAGGATTCCAATTTCTACTACAAAGTTATGACCATTTATCCTGTATTATATATACATATATATTTATACTTTATTTATATATTTATACTTTTTAATGGAATGAATTTAATATTTGCATGATTTAGCATTCAAACCTTGACACATGTTAGACCCCATGTTCTGACTCTGACCTTTGGTTTGGGCAGCATGGTAATCATGGCTAGAGCCAGAGGCAGAGCTCAAGGTGACAAAGTATAACTGGTGTACATGTGTTTATAATTGGCATCCATACTGATTGATTGGACAAAGCCTATTCTTATTGGACAGAACCCATGCCACATAAGTTTATTAGCTATTTTGAATATCACTCTAGGTATAAGATAGTCATGGGAGTGCAGATTGGGTTCAGAAAAGTAGAAAAATTAAACATTAGATTAGGAAATAGGAACTTTGAAAGGGTATTGTAATGCCACCAGTGGTTTTATATATGTCTGCCTAGATAAAATGATTCAGTGGCCTGTAAACTAAAAAAAAAAAAAAAAAATCCTCTTTGACAATCTAGCCTTTCTTTTTTGCATTTATGTTTGTTCATTTATTTGGTTATTCAACTAATACTTACTGAAAATTTATATGACAAAAACTGCTGTTTATCAAAATCCATTTCTTCCTCCCGGGCATTGCTATATATTTCTCTGCCTTTCTTGCAAGTAGGTGTAGTCAGTTGACTAGATGCTAATATGATGTACCTGAAATGGAGAAGTCCACAGAATGGCCTTAAAACTATGTGTTTAATATGGCAAAGTGGCTGTTGTAAGCAACTGTGGACCCATGTGCCCTCTACTCCCACCTCACCAACTTGCATATTTGGTGAGCAAAATTTAAGTCTGAGAAATCATCTTCAATATTGTACTCACTTTATCACTCTCTCTCTGGGCCCAGTGTAATGGAGCAACTACTGTTTGGATTATTATTGGTTTGACTGACAGAGGGGAAAAAAATATTCTAGAGCGTCTTGTATTAGCAATTAAACAATCAGCCAAAGAGTCACACACATCACTCCTACCGACAACTCATTCATGGTGTTTGGTTTTACGTCCCCAGCCAAGGCCAGGAAGTACAATCCTACCACGTGCCTGGAAGCTAATCAAGCAGAATAATTCAGAGAGTACCATTAAAGACCATCCATCCGGCCTAACTGGTGTAAACCAGACTACTATGTGCCAGACTATATGCTAGATGTTGGCATTCAAAGATAAATATGTCGTGATCTCAATTTTATAATTTCACAGTACATTTTTTTTCTAAACTTGTGAATGGATACCATCTGGATTTGGTGGTTTTCTCTAATATTATATATTATTCCATCAATTGTATTAAGTATCCATTTACTATATATACCTGTCCTGGGAGCTATAAGGGATAAAATGATATCATTGACATAGATCTAAGAACTAAGGGTATAGAATATGGTTTGTTCTTATACCTTCAAGATACCTACATTAAATATCTCACTGGCCATTTTTTCAAAAAAACTAAGGCAGAGATTGCATTTTGTCACTCTGCTCTTACCATGTGGGATCCAGCGTTAAGCTGGCAGAATGACTGCTCTCCCACCCAAGCAGAGAGGGAGAGCTCCTCTGCTGATTCTCTTTCATTTGATTCTGAGGCCCTTAGCTCATCTTGAGATAATGAGAATCAGTCTATACATGATGTGAACCTCCACCAATACATCAGAGAAACAAAAGGCAAGAGCAACGACTGAAAAAAATGTATTCTGCTGAAATGCATCCTTTTTCAGGTGCCCAGGTTCTATTTATTTTGGGAAACTTTGTTCTATTAACAAGTACTTTTGAAAGGTAATAGAGCAGTGGTTTTTAAATTGTGTTCTATAGTGCTCAGGGACTAAGGAGAGGGTGCAGTTACAGCCCAAGCAGGAAGATGCAGGTATAGCCCAAGCAGGTACAGGAGGGTACAGGTACAGCTCAAGCAGGAAGCTCCAGGCCTTCTGCCTCAACTCCATCCAGAATAACTTCACTTTTTTCTGATGTATTGGAATCCTATATATGGTTCTCCTGTTAGAAAGGTTTTATTTCTTTGAAATGGTTAGATGATCTAATGAATTGCTATGTCAAAATATTGCCGAAAACCCAAGAGAATTAACAAAGTCACCTCTCTAACAAATCCCAGACAGTGAGATCTGGAAGGGACTCAGAATCATCTTGCTTCTTTAGACAAAGAAATTCACTATGTCATTTGAAAAGTGAATGAAATCTCATAGACTAGACCCCATCTCCTCTAGACCAAGAGTTCCCAAAGGAAGCATTTAGTCCATGCGTGGCTCACAATAGAAGATCTCAGAGTGTAGTAGAATGAGCAAAGGAAACACGCAGGCTAATGCCTTTCACAAAGCGTAGAGCAGTGAAGGTTTTAGCCCAAGGTCATACAATAAAAACAGAGGCAAAGTTAGGAGAAAACTCCAGGTCTTTTTACACTGGATTATGTCATGGTGACTCCTAAACAGCAATAAAAATGTCCAAACACAACTTCTTATTTCCTATCATTTGTTTCATCTCCATTGTCATCCTAATGATGTAACACAGATACAGATCATTCAAATGATCAATTTCTTTTCTTCCTGCTATTTGTGTTTAGCACAGGATGGGGAGGAGGGGAAGCCCTCTCTTTTGCCCTTCCTTTCTCCTTCTTGCCCCTGAGGGCAGGAAGAGTTGCTGTCCAGCAGCAATGATCTGTAGGTGGTGCTGAGCAGAGGACAGGAAAAATAGTTTAAGGACAGACTGTGCTAGGGTTAGGTTCTTCCAGTTTCTCCTTCCTTTGTGCCTTGTCTTTCTTTGCATCACCAATGAAGTTATTTATGGAATGCCAGCATGTTTCTTTTTTTAATTAAAAAGAGGAAAAATTGAGTCTTGTATAAGAATAAGAGTGATGACTCAACAGGACTGCTCAGTGCCAAATGACTTCCTGTAATCGCATCTGTAACAGTATTTCTTACAGAAGCAGGCTTTAGGGTATGGTAAGAATGCACCCTGGGATGCCCACCTGCGCAAGTGGCTCATTCCTAACACAGCCAAGGGGGTAATAGTCATGAACTCTGGCCTGGTGAACCCAAGCTGACCCAATCTTACTGATCTATGAGCAGGGAGAAGGAAAAGCTAGCAGAGCTAATGCAAATGTGAGTTGAATTTTCTTTCAGGCAAAATACTAGGATTTTTAGGCATTGAGATACATTCAAGGATCATTATTTTTAATAATGTAAATCACCTTGAAACATCTATTTTAACTCCTTCCTGTTACAGGTAAGAAAACTGAGACCTAAATCAATTTGACAAGTATTTATTGACCATCTACAATGTGTAAAGGATTGTGCTCAGCCTCTGTGGATCAAATGACCTTTCCAAGGTTGTTTGAGTAAATTTGTCACAATCTATTGGTGACAAACAGAATTAAAAGTTAAATGTCTTCACTCCCATGCATGTCTTCCTTTTACCATATGAAGCTCAAGACTGGGTTATTGCCAGATCTATATTGCTGGTCTAGAAATTCTAGACTAATATATGAATGAGTATGTGAGAGTGTGTGTGTGTGTGTGTGTGTGTGTGTGTGTGTGTGTTTTAACTGTGTCCATATAGCTAGGAATGTACATATTGCAATTGTAATCCAATCTGGAAACAGTAAACATGGAAGGCAGTGTGTTAGAGTTAGAAAACACAGCTTTTGGATTCATTCAGACCTAGTTGTCATTCCTGGTCCTTTCATCTACTATGTAGCCATGGCTCAGTCTCATAGACACTTTGAGCCTTATTTTTGTCACATAAAATGTATCATAAAATATGTCAAATGCTTACCTTAAAAGAGTATAGATTAGAGTATGTTAATCATGCCTTTTATATTCTTATACTTTGACATCTTGAGGACTTGCTAACCCTAGAGGGACTGCCTTCCCCTACCTGAGGCTCCAATCCAGAGTCCATATGGCAATTACTTCCTTTCTTGGCTCTCATATTCCTGACTACTATTTGTCCAAATCACTCCAGGGCCAGATAGCAGACAAATAAGGACAGTTCTTCTGCCTAAGAACCTACTAAAATGATTCAAACTAAGCAATTCCAAACCTTCTTACCCTGTCTCACCTATTTCTTCCCATGGAAACCACATGAAGGTCCAAGATTTCCCCTTATTCTTTCTGCCTCCTGAATAACCTTTATGCCTCCTGTGTGGCCTCCCCATGCTGTGGAATACCCTCCCTCTTGAGATCTGTGAGTAACAAACTATTTTCTCCATGGTAGTCATCTCCTGATTTGTTGACCTCACCATACCTGAATAGTAATTTAAACCTGTATTTCAAAACACAGAATGCTTGACAAATCACCTTTCACATAAAGGTTCTCAATAAAGTCCTTTGTATAACATAATGTATTAATGGCCTATGTGTAAAGTCCCTGAGTATATGGATATGAATAACACCCAGTTTCCCTTTCAAGGAACCTAATTAGAAAATTGAAAATAGCAACCTATCAGAAGTGTGAGTGGGATCATGGACTTTTTTTCTATGACAGAAGGAAGACAGCAGAGACATCAAATGAACTGATTCAGAACATACACCATGATGAAGCAAAGAAGACACATTCAAGATTTACTGACACCAGCTCAGGATTTAGCTTTCAGTAGGATCCATGACTTCTTAGTGCAAATGAGACTATGAGTTTTGACCCTGGCCTGTCTGCAATCAAGAGAATGCTTGGTTGCTCCTGAAATAGTCCCCATTAGCCTCTACCGGCTACTCTGGGAGTCTGAGTGGTACTTAAGACAAAATATTCATTACTTCTTTGGCCTCCATTCTACATTCCATATTTATTTATTTTCAATAAACAGTTTCAGATTCCTCACTTTTCCCCTAAAGCTTACAAATAAATTTTTTCTGTCTTGCCTTTCTTGCTACATTTACAAAAAAGCCACACTGAAAAATTTATAGCAGTAATGGAAATCTTGGGGGAAACAAAATGCTCTGAGCACAAATGCTACCTTAGCCCTTTCCTAAGGAGCAGTGGGTGCCAGACTTACAGGCCCATAGGATAGACAATTGCATGGGAAGAAAACACACCTCAAGATGCCCAGTGTACCCATAAAGTGCTAATAATGGAGACAGCTGGGGCAAGAGTCCTCATGACTTAATTCACCAAATTCTTTTAGTCTACATATTTTTTATCACCATGGACATAAAAGTGAAATTAATTGCTAAGTTTTGAAACAGTCATTGTAAATTATATGGAAGTTTATTGTCTGAAAATATTGACAGAAATACAGAAGATCAATCACAACTGATCTTCCAAAGAAATACAAAAGATTATCAGAGATAACTATGTACACCTATATAGAAACAAACTTGATAACCTAAATGAAATGAGGAACTTTCTGACATCATACAACTTCCTCAGGTTGAAACAAGAAGACATTGAAACACTAAATAAACCAATAAAACTCAGGAAATTGACTCCAACATAAGAAAACTACCTACCAAAAAAAAAAAAAAAAAAAAAAAAGCCTTGGACTGGATAGCTTTCCAGCAGAATTCTACAAAACATATAAGGAGGAACTGATATTAATCCTATTGAAAGTATTCCAGGCAATTGAGGAAAATGGAATTCTCCCCAAATCATTTTACGAAGCTAACATCACATTGACCCCAAACCAGGTAAAGATCCAACAAAAAAGAAAACTACAGGCCAATATCCCTTATGAACATAGATGCAAAAATCCTCAACTAGATTTTAGCAAATCAGATCCAACAACACATCTCAAAAATCATCCACCATGACCAAGTAGGCTTCATCCCCAGGATGCAGGGCTGGTTCAACATTCACAAGACCATAAATGTAATTAAATACATTAACAGATGAAAAAACAAGAACCACATGATTATCTCATTAGATGTAGAAAAAGCTTTTAATAAAACCCAGCATCCTGTCTTGATAAGAACCCTCAAACACCTAGGTATAGAAAGAACATTCCTCAAAATAGTAAGTGCCATCAGTAATAAACCCACAGCTAACATATTGTTAAATGGACAGAAACTGGAAACATTTCCCCTGAAAACTGGAACAAGACAAGGCTGCCCACTCTCACCCCTCTTGTTCAGCATTGTGTTGGAAGTCCTAGCTAGGGCAATTAGACAAGAGAAGGAAATCAGGGGTATCCAAATAGGAAAAGAGAAAGTCAAGTTATCCCTCTTTGCTGATGATATATTCCTATACCTTGAAAAGCCAAGCGAATCTGTCAAAAAACTGCTTGCCCTGATAAAGGATTTTGACAAAGTCTCAGGGTACAAAATAAATGTGCAAAAGATAGTTGCATTCCTATACACCAACAACAAGCAGGCAGAGTCCCAAATTAAAAGCCCAATCCCATTCACAATAGTCACACACACACACGAAAAGAAATACCTCGATATCTTCCTAACCAGAGAAGTGAAAGACCTTTACAATAACTACAAAACACTGCTTAAAGAAATCCAAGAAGACATAAACAAATGGAAAAATATTCTGTACTCATGGATAGTAAGAATCAACATTGTAAGATGTCCATCCTACCAAAGGCGATATACAGATTCAATGCAATACCCATTAAATTACCAACATCATGCTTCTCAGACCTGGAAATGACAATACAGAAATTCATATAGAAACATAAAAAACCATGAATAGCCAAAGCAATCCTTAGCAAAAGAAACAGCAGGAGATATCACACTTCCAGACTTCAAACTTTATTATAAGGCTACAGTAATCAAAACAGCCTGGTATTGGTACAAGAACAGGTGTATAGACCAAAGGAACAAGATAGAGATTCTGGAAGCAAAGCCTTAATTTCTCAACCAGCTCATCTTTGACAAAGCCTCTAACAACAATCACTGGGGAAAGGAGAACCTATTCAGTAAATGGTGCTGGGAAAACTGACTGATCACATGCAGAAGATTGAAACAGGACGCCTACCTATCACCATACACAAAAATTAACTCTAAATGGATAAAAGACCTAAACATAAAACCTCAAATTATAAGAATCTTAGAAAATGCAGGAGACATCCTTATGGAAATTGGAACTGGCAACAAATTCCTGATCAAAACCCTAAGTGCCCATACTGTAAGAAATAAGATAGACAAGGGGGACCTCATCAAATTGACACTCTTCTGCAAAGCCAAAGAAACCATCAAGAGAGCAGGGAGACAGCCCACAGACTGGGAAAGAATATTTGCCAACTGTATGTCTGACAAAGGCCTAACATCTAGGATCTACTAGGAACTCACACATACTGAAAAGAAAAAAAACAGTCCCATTAAAAAGTGGGCAAAAGACACGAATAGACACTTCTCAAAAGAAGACATATGGGCAGCCAGTAGACACATGAAAAAGTGCTCAGCCTCACCAATCATCAGAGAAATGCAAATCAAAACCACACTGAGATACCACCTAACCCCAGTAAGAATGGCCATCATTAACGAAACAAACAATAGACGCTGGCGAGGATGCGGAGAAAAAGGAACGCTTCTACACTCTGGTGGGAACGCAAACTAGTGCAGCCTCTTTGGAAGCCAATGTGGTGATTTCTGAAAGAACTAGAAATTGACCTTCCATATGACCCAGCAATCCTCCTATTGGGAATATACCCAGAGGAACTCAAATCATTCTACAAAAAAGATACCTGCACAGGCATGCTTGTCCCAGCTCTATTCACAATAGCAAAAACATGGAACCAACCACGCTGTCCATCGAAGCTGGACTGGATAAAAAAATGTGGTACATATACAAAATGGAATATTATGCAGTCATAAAGAAGGACAAACATATGGACTTTGCAGCAACTTGGATGGATTTAGAGTCTATCATACTCAGTGATCTATCACAGAAACAAAGAACAGAGTACCATATGTTCTCACTCATAAGCGAACCTCGAACAATTATCATAATACTATAAGAAAGGATTGGCAGTAGTGAGAAACTGCCAGGGGATGGAGGGGCACACCTCATCAACAAGGGTGTCTGCATAATGAACATTTATATACTTAACCCTGAATTGTACCCCACATCTTTAAAATAAAAAATAAATAAATAAAATATTGAAAGTGTGGAATATAGCTTAAAGAGAAATATAACTTCAGTGGAAGTCTGAATGGCAATATTTTATAATGTAGCTACTTTGAAATGTATTGCACATAAAAAAAGACAGAATCATGTCTTTTTCCATCCAATGAATATTTAATGAGCATCTACTATGTGTCGGTTTATCAAGATACAGAGAATTCAATGCACTCCTTGCCCCCAAGAAATAACCAACCTAATGGTCATTAATGGAAAATTGGTAGTAATAAGCCAAATAAATTAAGTTAGTAAAAATAGGTTTTTATTTTATAATGTAGCAAAGACATTAAAATACTTTAGCAAATGAGAATTAATATCTAAATGCTTGGAAGTAAAAGAAATATTTGATTTATGGCCTGTTCATAAAGTTTTCAAAGTTTGGATTAAATCCCCTTTTGTTCAGAGAGAGACATGATTCAAACCTTTACAGTCAATCTAATCACACACGCACGCGTTAACTAACGTGAAGGAATTGCTGCCAAATCCACATTATAAAAGACAGATGCAAATTAGGCCTTGCCGACATTCCAGGCCTTGAAAAGGGACATAAGCAGTCTGTCATCTGGACGCTGTAAGCATTCCTTTCTTTGAACAAGTGGAACGAGGAGATATGAATGAAGATTTTGAAAACATTCTTAAAGAAGATATGAAATAAAGGCTTCTAAGTCTTTGATCAAAATCGATCAGCTTGTTTTAAAAAATGCCAGTGTTTAGGACTTTTTAGCTTAGTTGCCCAAATCTTCCAACTTTCTCTCTTTTTACTCTGCCACCCAATACCCCGACTTTTGACTTTGGTTCTTCTACATAATCTGATAAATTATTTACTCTCACTGGAGATAGAGTTGCTCCCACCTAACATTCTATGGGTATAGGATAGGACAGGATTTGAATGCTGTCCTTCCTTTTTTATTGTGTAGATGCATTCTGATTTTACCTGGAGGCCTAGGCTGGGGATCAACTCTAGCATACACTAAGAGACAAGCCAAATGGGGAGCTACCTAAGCAACAAATGCTATTAGAGACACTAACACATTCCTGAAAATGTGGCCAGATGGAGCAATGGTATTTAACAGAACACCTTTCTGAAATAGTATGAAATGTGATTGGAAGAAAAATAGCTGAGACACGAGGGATGAGCATGTGTGGGAACAATAGACAGTTGACAAGTTGTCCTGGACAACAGAAAAGATCTTGAATCTTCAGTTCTACTTCTCCACATTCCCTGATAGAGCATTCTGATTCTCCTCTATGTAAAGGCTGAACTGATATTTTAAATATTAGCCCCTATGTTTTAATTCATCTCTCATCATAAACACTTGGGGGCAAGTTAGTATATCCATGTCACATGGATTTGACCTTATTTGCAATAACAAATCACATAGATTTGACCTTATTTATAACAATGACGACAACAATAACTATTATTTGTTGACCTCCTCCTTGGTTTCATACAAGGCAATTTGGAACACAGATTCTGGATTCAAAATGCCTGAGTTGAAATCCTGACTCTGCTTTTTACTGATTGTATAAACTTGATGAAGTTACATAATCTCTAGTGCCTCGGTTTCCTTATCTTTTTTTAAAAAATTATTTTATTTATTCTAAAGATGTGGGGTACAATTAAGGGCTAGGTATATAAACACCAATCTTGCAGGTACCCTTGTTGATGAGAGTTTCCTTACCTTTAAAGGAGAGCTGATAATAGTACACTACCTCATAAGGTTGTTGTAAGGATTAATTGTCTTGGTGCATGTAGAATGTTCAGAATGTTCCTGCCATGTAGTATGACTGCTTAATTTTATTTGCTATTACTATTTTATTTTATTTTTTTAGTGAGTAGGTTACTTATTGCACATTAAATAGTTACATTTTTTATTTAATACATACATATAATTTTTTTTTTTTGGAGTAGAAGTCTCACTCTGTCACCCACCACGCCAGGCTAATTTTTTGGTTTATTGTAGAGACAAGGCCTCACTAAGTTTCCCAGTCTGATCTTGAATCCGTGGGCTCAGGCATTCCTCTTACCTCTGCCTCCCAAAGTATATGGAGCCCAGCCTGCTATTATCATTTTAAATAGTCCATACAATAACCCTGAAAGGAAGGTACTACCCCCATTACATGGCTAAGGACCTAAAGGTCATGAAAGTTGATCAAATAAGTGACAATTGCCAATGGCTAATAAGTGACAGAGTCACTTTTCTCTTAGTGTTGTGTAGTTCTTGAACGGAGTTAGACTGCCCAAATTAATTAATTAATTAATTAATTGGGAAGGAGGGTTGTTCTCTTTTTAAAATTATGGTAAAATACACATAACGTGAAATTTAACCTCTTAACCATTTTTAAGTGTACATTACAGTAGTGTTAAGTACATTCACATTGTTGTACAATCAGTCCCCAGAATGCATTACATCTTGCAAAACTGAAACTCTGTATCCATTAAGCAATTCCCTATCCCACCTCCTCCTACCCCTTTCAACCACCATTCTACTTTCTGTCTCCATGAATTTGACTTTTCTTGGTATCTAGGTAGAATTATACAGTAGTTATCTTTTTGTACCTGGCTTATTTCACTTATCTAATGCCTTTAAGGTTCATCCATGTTGTTGCAGATGTTAGAATTTTCTTCCTTTTTAAGGCTGAGTAATATTCATCATTGTATGTATATATTTTGTTTGTTCATACATCCTTCAATGGATTCTGTATTGCTTCTACCTTTTGGCTGTTGTGAATACTCCTGCTATGAACATGGCTGATACATATCTGAGACCTTGCTTTGAATTCTTATGGGTATATACCCAGAAGTGGAATTACTGGATCATATGGTAATTCTACATTCCGTTTTTTTGAAGAACAACCATGCTGTTTTCCAGTGGTGTTACCATTTTGCACCTTCACCAACAGTGCATAAAGGTCCTAGTTTGTCCACATTTTTGCCAACCTTTGTTATTCTCTGTTTTTTAATAATAGCCATCCTAATGGTATGAAATGGTATCTATAAGATATTAGTATTAACTTGTCTAATGTAAAAATTATTTCTAATTGAGAATGCATTAAATTACAAGATTATTTTTTAGGAGAATTTGTACTTTTATAATAGTCACTATTTCTTTCCAAGAAGATTGGATATCCTTGCTACTTTTATTCATAAATGTTTTCTTTTTTGGTGCTATTTTCAATGGAATTCTTTCTTCTATTATATTTCTGCAAAGACTGTTGTTTGTATTTATAGAAACTATTTTTTAAAATATTTGGATTGAGCCGGGCTCGGTGGCTTAGCCTGTAATCCCGCACCTTTGGGAGGCTGAGGTGAGTGGATTGCCTGAGCCCGTGGGTTTGAGACCCGCCTGGGCAGTGAGACCTCATCTCTACAATAAATCAAAAAATCAGCCGGGCGTGGTAGCGCATGCCTGTAATTCTGGCTACTTGGAAAGCTGAGGCGGAAGGATCGCCGGAGCCCTGCACTCTGGTCTGGGCAACAGAGTGAGACTCCAACTCAAAAAAAAAAAAAAATTTGGATTGAATCATCTTTAAAAAGTCTGACATTATTATTAACTGCCTAAGCTTAAATAACAACTCTACTTCTTGTAGGTGTGTAGCCTTGGGGAAGTTACTTCTTTGCCTTATCTCATTTATACCATGGGGATTACAATAGTTTCTATCTTAGAGGGCTAAATAGAGAATATTGCACAGTGCCTCACATATAGTGAGTGCTCAACTAAAGTTTGTTATTTTCACTATTATCGCCAGAGTCATTTATATATTGAAATGCTTTTGTGTGCTGAATACTACCCCTGTGCCTTTTGTTTACCCTGTATTCTTTAAATAAACTTACCTACATTAGTAAACTTTTGTTGAGAGCAGGTAAAATCTGAGCTTTGAATATTTTCTGCCACCTCTTCCACCTTCTTAAAATATGTTCAAACTTCTTCCCACTTTTGCCCATTGTGACCCACTCCTCCTCTTCTTTTCCAGGTTGCCAAACCTCACAGAACTCTATTTCTTTGTGTTATGGGATGAATAGCATCCTCCTCCCCCAATCATATGTGGACACAAAGCCTTAACACCCAGTACCTCAGAATGTGACTGTATTTGGAGATAGGGCTTTTAAAGAAGTGGCTAAATTTAAATAAGGTTATATAGGTGGGTCCTTATCCAATATGACTAGTGTCCTTAAAAGACCAGGAAGAGACATCAGGGATACATGTGCCAAGATGACTATGTGAAGATAAAGCAGCAAGAAGGTAGCTACTGGCAGGCCAAAGAGAGCGGCTTCAGGACACCAACCCTGCCAGCATCTTGATCTTGGACTTCTCAGCTTCCAGAATTGTGAGAAAATAAATTTCCGTTGTTTAAACCACTCACTGTGTGGCATTAACTGTGTGGCATTTTGGTAAGGCAGCCTCAGCAAACTAATACATTTGCCTTCGCTTATTGGTTTCAGCATTCCTGTGACCTTGCATATCCCATTTTCCCCCAGCTCAATCACAGCCTCATTCAGACCATATTCAGATACACAATTTGAGCATGAAATGAGACTTCTGCCTTCCTCCCTGTCTCTGAACCTTTCCTTGCTTGATCTCCAAATCCACAATAGAAGGGCCTCCTCTTTCCTCCCAGCCTCCCTGGTGGTGGGGACTGTAGGACATTGACACCATTTTCGGATTCTTCCTTCCATAGTTGTAACAAGGACTGGACTAATACTGAAAAGAATTATTGTCAGTCCCCCAGATGTATATAATTAAAAGGAAAACAATATGAAACCATAAAGTAAATGTTAGGAAGTCTAATGTAAAGTTCTGGTTTTCCCCATGGTTATTGTTTTGATGCTTAAAAAAAGAAACAGCAAATAGCAAATTCTTCCCCACTCTCACACTACCTCCATTTTGGTTTATTGTTCCCTGACATTGCTGATATCTAAGCACATGTGTATTCTACCTTTCTTGCAATAAAGATATGCAAGAAGAGGATTCTTAGCAGTTTCATGGTCTCCCTACTCCCTAGATCTGGCATACTTGACCTGCCCTCTTGGCCTACTTTCTTGACCTCTTTCTCAGCTTGGGTCCGTAGTCTGGGCTCACCACCAACCCCTCTTATAAGGATATATGTAATTGCATTTAAGGCTTTCCAGGATAATCCAGGATAAGATCCTCCTCTTAAGACTCTTAACTCATCTTTTACCATATAAGATAATATTCATATAAGGTAATATTTATGGGTTCCAGGGTTTAGGACATGGACATGTATATTTCAGGAAATCACTGTCCAATTAATTTCAAGCAATTTATAGTACCTTACTTTTCTCATATATGTGCCAGGAATAATAGTAATGACCTCTTGGGCTTGTAATGAGGATTAAATAAAAGGGGTTCAGCAAATGGTGGCTGTTACTATTAATGAGTCAACATTGACTTTATCTCCCAGACCCCACAGACACTGCTGGGATATAAATCACATCAATTCCCCAACTATCCTGCCCCATATTGATACCCTTCAAGGAGTCTGTCATTTGTAGTCTCAGTCTCGTTGGGTCCTGCGCCATACTTTGAGAGGCCATGCCCAAGAAAGTGGCCATGCTCAGGAAAATTTGGCACCTTTAGGCCCATTTTTCCATCATCTTGGGATAAGTTTAGTTTTCTAATTACTCTAGTAGCAGTTGCAATGTTTATTCTTGTCTCAGTGAACTTTGGCCTTGGTTTCTGTCTTACCCTTCAGTGCCTTACAGTGGATTTTGACCCTATCAGATCCCTTTCCAGTCTCTTTCCCTGAGGCATGAATCTACTTCTCTGTGGTCCCCACCCTGCCTTGCAGGGACCTGCACTCAGCCTGTGTTACCTGAACCATTCTCTGCTTCACCTGCCTCACTCCCTCTGCATCTAAGGCATGGCATATGTTCTCTTGGAAGCACTGTTCTCTTTTGTCACAATTCTTTTGCAATTTCATTTCCCTGAAATGCACTCTCCAGTTTGTCTATCTGATTACTCCCACTTGTCCTTGAAGATTAACATTAAGGAAATCTTCCCATAGAATGACCTTTCATATTGGAGTGGATGTTCCTCTTCTCTGCCTCCACTAGGACTTTTTGTACTGGATCATGCTTGTTTTTTTAGTATGTATGTCTTCCCTAGCACATCGAGGCTGAGATAGTGTCTTTTCATACCAGCAGCCTCTAGTACAGTGCCTCAAGATGTAAAGTACTCAAAGAACTATTGAATAGTACTTATGCCAAGAACCATCATCTCTCTAAGATCTTGATGCTGAATTCTTTCAATTAGATCCTTTTTTAACCATGAACCCTAATTGGACTTTACAGCACAAACTGAAGTTGTTTTAGATATCCAGGATCCTCTCAAAGACCACCTCTGCCACTAGAGTCAATTTTTCTTAGACCTCTCTTGCACAAATCGCAACAAACTTTCGATTCTATCCTTCTCCTTGGTGGAAACTCAGGATATGCTGAAGTGGTTTTGTGATAAATATTCACAGTTTATACGCGTTTTCTTATATATTATATCGGTTAAGCCTCACATTAACTCCACTAAGTAGGTATTAGCATTATTATATTCTTGCTCTTTTTTGTAGCAAAGTACAATATTAAAAGATCTTCGGTACCAGAATTAGTAATTAGATGGGGAATCTCACCTCTGTCAATTACTATCTATATGTCTTTGGGCAAGCCAGTTAACTTTCCTGAGCCACAGGATCTTTAAGTAGCAGGATATTTTAACCATACTAAATTGAAGCTGCCATTCGGCTCCATCATTTAAATGTCAGAAATGTTTCAAACCTTGCTGGAAAATTGAAATGGAAAAGAAATAATGCTAATGAAAATGGGAAAAATTACAAATGATTAAACTGTGCAATATGGAACATTGATTAAGGAATTAAATTGGCTAATGGAGTTCACTGGAAAAAATACTTTCTCCACAAAAATTTATTGATGTTAGCATAATTCTGATTAAAATATTTGTATTTGAAATGTACTTGGGGTCAAAATGGAGTTGAAATGGTGAACACAAATAGCCTTGTCCCTGATGATCATCATAGTAACTATAATAACTCTTATTGAGCACTATTTTAAATGGTTTGCATGCAAATCATTTAATCACCATAAAGTCCAGGGGGTAGGACTATCATATGGCCACATTTTACAGAGCTGGAACCAGGTCTGGCATATACCAAATATCACATTCACCTTGATCGTCATCTTCATCTTCATCTAATGCCTTCATGCTATAATATCTTATGGTTTCTCAAGTACGATTGGACACAATCCAAACACTTCTCCAGGGTCTCTAAGGCTCTGTCTCACCTATTTCCTAGCTTCTTCATTGTTTTTTCTCACACTTCCCCATGCTCATCTACATGCATATCTTGCAGCTTCTGCACACAACAAGCATATTTCTGCCTTATGCCCTTTCTAGTACTATATGTAGATTGTTCTTTCCCTAGATATATGCATGATTCCCTCCATTGTCAATTTGTGTCTCAAGTGCCCCTTCCCAGGAAAGGTTTTCCTGACAACCCTGTCTCAAGCAAATATACTGTTTTTTTTCCCACTTCATGGCACATAGGTGAAATTATATTTTTTAGATTTTATATTTACTTATTGTGTATCTTCTCTACTGGAATATAATTGCCACAAGAAAAGGAATTATCTCACTTTTGTTCATTGTTTTATCTCTAGTATCTGAGACAGTATCTACCGCATAGTAGGTGCTCAATACATAGTATTTAAATGAAGAGATAACTGAATGTGAGGTCTTTTTTACCCAAACACATTTCTAATTGCTTATGTTCTCTGCTTCCCGCTTCAGTCGCCTGCCCTAGAGCCTCAGCTAAAAGGTCCCCGAGGAGCAGGTATCAAAAAGGCAAGTGTTCCAGCTTTCTCTTTCCATGGCACTGCCTAGGATTTCTGTCATCCCTGAAAAGACTTTTGAACCAAACCTCACACCAGTTAGTATGTGAGGGGGGACTGGAAAAAAAAATGGAATTATTTTTTGGAGGGTGGGCCCCTTGTAGTACAGGCTTCCTCCACTAGGTGAGTGTACTAGGAACATATTGGTATCAGTTACCAGATAGTGTTGTTTTGAGAGGCTACATTTGACTTCAGTGAACCTTTTTTTTTTTTAGAGAGTCTTTCAATACATTTGCCCATTTCATGACAGGTGACTTACACAAACAACCTGCCCACACTGTGCTAGGTGTCCAGCGGTTCTTGACCAAAAACTGCATGACCCTTATGCACCATCCTCCCTATTCACCCGTTCTCCCTCTGAGTGACTTTTTTATTTGTTTGTTTCCCTGGAGGAAAAAAGTCCTCAAAGGGAAATGTTTTGCCGACGAGGAAGAGGTGAAACAAAAAAACGCAGAAGCACTGAAAGGCATGAAAATTGATGAGTTCAAAAGTAAAGCAGTGGAAAAAGTGTTGCAATAGGTATAATGCATCAAACGGAGAGTACTTTGAAGGTGACTGAAGTTTAAAAATATAAGAATAAATGCACAAGCTTTTATAAATAAATTCCAGGGTTTTTTGAGTCCCCCTTGAATGTCCTTTTAGCTGGAATCCTGCCATCCTGGGAGTGACACAGCTTAGTGTCTGTGGAACAAACACCAAGTGACTCCTGTGCCTGTCCTTTCTGGTACCATTGTGTTTTATTTACTTAACAGTTTTTTTTTTTAAATGTTAATATTATGGGAAATTTCTGAGTGTTTGCAGGACATGGAAACAGGCTACACCCCTGGGGCAACGCCTGGGGAAGCAGTAGGTGAGGCCTGGCTCCCCTGTGGGCCTGTCTGTGCCATTTGTCCATGAGCAGGTTGTTTGCTGCTTTACAGATTGCCTGTCTCACTCCTACTGACAGATGCCGCAGCCTCATGGATGTAGTATGTTCAGTCTCCCAGGCAGAAATTGATCTCAATTGAATAATCAGGAAGTTGGGTTTACATTATGCCAAAAGAAACCACCTTTTCTCTTCAGTTTAAAAAAAAAAAGAAGAAGATAACAAGCAGGATATGTCAATGTGCAGGGAGAGGAATGAGGGCAAGAGACAAGAACAAAAAAATCAGATATTGATTAGAAATCAAAGAAAAATACTGAAAATAGTCAAATATCCTTTATTCTTCTGAGCAAGTTTTTTTAAAAAAAGAATTTTTAAAAAAAAGTATAGACTTGAGTTGGAGGGGAAAAAGCATGGTGGAATTGAAAAGTGGCCCATGATCTTTATTTCAAATTTTGAAATATTTATTGGTGTAAGTGAAATTCTAAAGAAGAAAATGGAAAAGATGATCAAAACAAAAATCTCCTAAATCAACACAAGAAATGAATTCTAGGCCCTGAATGAGATTTTAGCTTTTAAGTTCATAGAAATATCTTTAAACAGGTGTCCTTTGACCTGGCCCAGAAGCTGTATTCTAAATGTGAATTGCTGTTGGATTGATCGTCTCTGGGTCCATTGGAACAACTTTCAGTCTCTTAGACATCCACCAGTACTTTATATCACAAACCAGCCACTGGGTGGGGCAAAGTGCAGAAAAACTGAAATAAAAGGAAAAGAAGGAAAATTCTAAGGCAGTCCAGAAAGCAAGAATGCATGCAAGGAGTGACACCAGAGTTAATTAACTAAGGGTATAGGGAAAGAGGAACCAAAAACGTACTGGGCATGAGTGTACTCAGAGATATGAATGAAGATCAAGGAAGGGAACCTGTAAAAAAAGAACAACGTGGCAGGAAGAAAAAGATTTGAGAAGGAGGTCAGGTGGTCTATCTGAGTTGACTAAATGTGGTCTTGCAGATCTGGACTTCTGGTCCTTTGAAATTTTTAAAAATAAAAAATAGAATAAATTTATCAGTTTTTTTAAAAAAAGAAATTTTAAAGATATCATACATATCTTCTATACATAATACTACTCATTTAAAAAATTGAATCCATCATGAGACACTTATCATATAAATATCTTATTTATTTTATATATCTCCCCTTTAAATTAGGATATAAACATCAATGGGAGTCATTATTGTATATCTCAGTGACGTCACACATAAGATTTTTTTTTAAGATTTTTGAATTCAGATCTATCTGACTCTGTTTTTCTTTTCCTTTACTTATTTATTTATTTATTTTTATTATTATTATTTTTTTTGAGTTGGAGTCTCACTCTATCACCCAGACTGGAGTGTAGTGGCCGCTCCCGGTCACCACAGCCTCGACCTGCTGGGCTCCGGCGATTCTTCTGCCTCAGCCTTGCAAGTAGCTGGAATTACAGGCATGCACTACCACACCCAGCTGATTTTTTTGATTTATGGTAGAGATGAGGTCCCGCTGCCCAGGCGGGTCTCGAACCCGCGGGCTCAGGCAGTTCACTCACCTCAGCCTCCCAAAGGCGCGGGATTACAGCCTGAGCCACCGAACCCGGCTTACTTATTTATTTTTTTGGTTGCTGTCCAGGACATTTCCTGACATGTTTACTAGTTCAGAGAAAATAATCTCTATGTGCTTCCATTTTATAAGGTTTTCATACATATTAACATGCTAGCCTCAAAAGAAAAATAATCACAAAAATGTCATTTAATCTGGGTTCTGTGTGGTTGTGTGAGTGTGTGGCAGCAGAAGTCATACTCCATCTGTTCTGAGGCTTGTATTGGACATGTCAAGATTGTTTCTGGCCCCTTAATGTGAAACTAGCCATTAGACTTTATTAGGTCATGTAACAAGTACCCTTCCTCCTACTGCAGAGCATAGCTGCTTTGACCTCAGGGAGTATCTGACCAAATGACAACCAATATCCAGAACAGTCAAAGGCCTATGCCATTTCTTCCCTAAGAGAGAGGTGCTGGGCCAATCAGATGTATTCCCTCCGGAATTTGAATTGAGAAATACTATAGCATTCAACAGATTTGAAGGTCACAGGGGCCATGTGGAATGTAAATTATGAAGAAACAGAAACAATAAATATGGAGTAGCCACGAGGTAAGAAAACGTATAGTCGGTTAAAAGAATAAACAAATGTCAGTAGGAAGAGAATAAAGTAAATGTACATCATGAGCAAGTGCTCATGTGGCCCTTGAGTAAGTGAAAAAGAATTGATTTTTAGATCAGCATTGTTTTTGATAGAATCACAGAACCAGTTTTAGTTTCAGTTAATACTAATAAGAATAAATAGCATCAAACCTTTTTTGTTAAGATGGTTTCAGTGAATTTCTGTTTCTTACAACCACCTCTCTCTTAAAAAAAAAAAATCAAAGAAGCTAACCCTAAATAAACACAGTCAATATGGGAAGAAGTTACTCATGATTACCTCCAGCAAGACAGGATGTTTAGGCCTCGTATTTTAAGCATGTTTGTGATAAAGCAGTAGATTTCTAGTTGTGACTCGCAGAATCAGAATTTTAGCTCAAAGTTGCATCAATTAGTATCCAGACAGGAAAGCAGAAATCCATCTAGGTATTTTAAAAATAAAAAAATTAATTTAGGGACTTGGTTACAAAGTTATTGGAAAAGTGGAAGAAGCAAAAAGGGTAAAAAGGAAATGACCTGCAATTGTAGGGAGTAATTGTAGAGAGCTATTATTACACTTTAAGCTGGATGAATAGAATGAAAGATGGTGCTACCCAGAGCTCAAAATTGTTGGCTGTTGAGGCTCCTAGAGCATGCTTTGCTACTTCTGCTGTCATTAGTTCTAATGACACTACTTTGCAGGGCCCAAAATGTTTGTATTAACCTAGAAGTCTATTTGTATGTTGCACTTGCCCACCATGGACATAGTTTTCAATGAAATTGTCAGCACTTAGTGTCTGGATGCTACTTAAAGTTGCTAGTTTAGAGAAGTCACCAAAGGTCCTTGTGCCAGTATCTTTTCTAAGGATGAAAGTACTCCAATGATTTTGTGACCAATTTCCTGTATTAAGTTTCCTCTGCTTTAAATAGCTAAATTGGTTTCTATTTTCCTGTCTGATTACTAACTTATACACTTTCCAATGGATTATAACTCAACAAAGAAACACGGATGGAGATTTATTGCCATGGAGGAAATTCTTACTGCTCTCAAAAAGAGAAAGATAAAGTTTAATACCAACAAGTGTGGACTTACAGTTTATTAATTTAAGTGGAGAAGATCTCTCTTTTGTAAGTCAGGTCCTTATTGAAAGACCCTTAAGCTTGATGATGGATAAATCTTCCTCCCTAAGTTATATTACTACCAAGTGTGGAGTAACTTAGTAGATATAAATAGAATAGATAGTATGTTCATCATCTTTACTGCTATAACCTTTATTCAAGATCCACTGAGAAACAAAATCAGGTCTGTTGCTTATGAGCTCTGAGCTACTGAGGCTGCAGAGGTGCTCACTACTTCCACTGCTATTGGAATGTGCTCTCTGAGCAAGAACCCAGGAACCTACATTCACCCGTATTTACTGATGTTTCTGTTGGAGACTCTGACAGAACCTGGCAATGAATGGCTTCTGCCTTCCTTCTGCCTTTTTTAGTTTCTTTGCAGTTCCTCAGACTATTAAAGTCTAACTGTAAGCCAGCTAGGAAGAAAGTCTGGGAAATGTAGTTTACAGGCTTCCTACTATTGTGTTGCAAAAAAGAGTGGAAATAAAGCCAAGGAGCCAAGAAAAAGTTATTGACTCAAGAGATATATCAAATAATTATTAGTTATAAGATATTGAATTTGAATATTTAGCTTTTTGTTACAACAATCTACTACATAATGCTGGCTCCTATCACATACTTAAAACTCCAACCTTGTTACATTATCCAATCACCCGTTACTATGGGTTGAATATATGTGTCTCTCCAAAATTAATGTTGAAAAGTAATCCTTCTTTTGGTGGTATTAAGTAGTAAGGCCTTTCATAAAGGCCTTTACCCTTGTGAATGGAATTAATGCCTTTATAAAAGAGGTTTCAGAGAGCAGCCTGGCCTTTCCATCTTTCCTACCATGTGAGGACAGTGTTCTTCCCCTCCAGAAAAAGCAGCAACAAGGCATCATCTTGGAAGCAAAGAGCCAGTCCTAACCAGATACAGAATCTGCCAGGACCTTGATTTTAGACTTCCTAATCTCCAGAACTGTGAGAAGTAAATTTATTTTATTTATAAATTACTCAGTCTAAGCTATGTGGTTATAGCAGCCCAAATGGACTCAGACACCCACCCCCATGGGATTCAAAGCAAAACTATCTTCAGGTTCAGGGGAGAACTCTGATGAGTTTTAGTTTGCTTCTTGGATCAATTTTACCAGTGATAGATGTATGGGTAGGTATGTGACCCACTTCTGATTAATGATGTTTCATGAAAAAGTTGCCAAAGAAGGTTCTTTCTAGTTCTTTAAGAGACTGAGAAGAAGCTAGTGTTTCTTCTTCTGTTAGACATGTTAAAGAAAGCAAATAGCCATATTTGCTCGTGACAGTTATTCTATGAGCATGAAAGTAATCGGAATTAAAATCGACAGAGTAGATGGTCAAACTGAGATCAGAAAAAAATTAGGGCCCTTTATAAAATTGTACCACCAATCAACCAATTATCAATTTCACCCTACTCCTACATGTTATTTTTAATTTTAGCTTTAAACTGAATTGAGTTGGATTTGTTGTTACTTCAGCTATAATCATAATAGATACAAATATTCAAAGTTCTTTCATTGCCAATAAACTTCTCTAATGAAAAATGAAAGGGCAGAGTTGTATCTAGGACAGTAGAAAGTATATATAACATCAGGAACCCCTATGTGACCATGATCCATTGTGTCCACTGTAGTAGTTAATAAAAAAAAAAGGTAAAATGTTATTCTAACTAAGAGAGGATGCAAAACCATACTCAGTTGAGAAAACACTTAACTGAGAGCTGAATAGATTTTTGGAGTAGCTTTCTTTGAGCCTTCTTTGAAATATGAGAGAAAAGGATTCTTCCACATTCTTCTAGAGGATGTAGCTAGGATGAAACTGATAAAACATATGAAGAAAACTTGCAGTGCTTAAAATATAAAATTTTAATTTCAGAGTTGTTAAAAAATGGATGGAGTTTCTTGTAGACTAGGAAGTGAATTTCTTGTCATTGGAGATATTTAAGCAGAGATTGAATGACCGAATTTGCTAGAAAGGAGAGTTGTGGTGAGAAGAGATTTAAAAAGAAGACATCTGAGGGCTTTCTAACTTTAAGACTGTGTGATTTAACTCAGGTTGCATTTACCATAGAACCTATGGAAGGGCACAACACCCAGCCAGTCTCCCAGAAAGTGAGTTGCCAACTGACAACTCAACTTCTTAATGATCTCCACTTTAAAGCTGCCAATATATTGTATACTTCAGAAACGATTATTTACCTTGAGGAGAAAGTTGAATTTGTTGTCAAGAATGGGATTTTTAGATTTTCCGTGGGCTATCCTTATACTCAACATCCTTGATTTATCCTAGAAGTTCTGAAAGTAGGCACAAACCACATCACACACATTAGAGAATATATGCAAACCTCAGACAAACTAGTGTCCACACAGTTCATGTCTGGAAGTCAGCACAAGAGCAACAATTAAAATATCACAAGATGAGCTGTAGACCCTAGAAGGTAGAGCTCTTTTGTTTAATGACCTTTCTGGTAGTGCGATAGCAAATACAATAGGCTGGCCTCATAAATCATACCTCCAAAAAACATCCACAGAGCAGACTTTGACACTGTTTGCATATTCAAATGTCATCCTGTTCATAAGAGGAAAGACTAAACACTTTTTTACTCTCAAAAATGTCAGCATAGCTGGATTAGAAAAGATAATTCGGAAGTACTTCTAGACAATAATTACCTCTGGCACCTATCTGCAGTGTACTTAATGAATGGGAAGATTTTTTTTATTTTTTAAAATTATGATTATTGCAGTAATTAATCAGCTGCTCTGTGACAGCTCCTTGAGGGAGAAAAAGTGCCTCAAAGGCCATCTTGCTTCTGTAGGGCACCTTGTTGATTTTGTATCATATATGCAAAACATATCCTATTATTTTTAGTAACAAAAATGCTTGTGGAAATAGAATTAGTCTCCATTTCCTAAATAGCCAGGAAACTCTCATATTTCACAAGTAAGAGAAAAAAAAAAATTCCCTAATCCCAAATGCTAGCTGAGGGGGGGGAAAAGTGTTTCAGACTTGCTCAGCTGTGGTTGTTAAACCAATCTCTTACTCTTAATTACTCACAAAAAGTTCCTGGTTCTAATTATGGACCTTGGGGAAATAGCCCATCTCCCCAATCCAACAACGCCTCATGTTAACTCCAGCTCTTTTGTGTTTAATATCTTACTGCTGGATTTCAGTTTCCCTAGATGATCTGTAAATTTGGCTTTTTCCACTTCATTTTTCACAGTGCTGCTCAGAGCAGGGGCTAGGAGACTTCACTTTTCCCAGTGATTCTTTTATAACATTTTTTGCTACTTGAGTACAAAATCCTCTAACATAAGATATCCACATCAGAGGCAAATTCTTTTCTCCACTGTGTTTCCACCTCTCTTTCTTGCAGCTCAAAACGCTCAGTTAGTGCATCAAAGGCCCTTGGAGTGTTGTGAATGCAGCATGCTTGTGGGGACCCATTGGTATATATGGAGGTGGAGAGTGTTTCTGGAGGTCAACTAGCCTGGGTGCCTTCTTATCATTGGGCAGGGCCCCTCTGAACGTTCTGATGACTAAGCAGAGAAGTATACAGCATGAGCTGACTGGTAGCTTAGAAACAGAGACTGTGAGCACTGAGAGGCATTAGAGAATATTCAGTCCAAGTCCTTCATTTTCAAATAAAAAGGCTGAAATCTAGAAAGGAAATAGAACTTGTTCATATCACAGAGGTAGTTAGTGACCAGGCTGAGATTGTTTTTAGTCTAGCATCTATCCATATTCTGGAGTGGTGCCCAGGAATTGTCTAGATGCTATTTAGACTCATCTCAATTCCAAAGTCAAGGAAAGGTGGACAAGTATCAGCTAGTTCACCACTCTGACCCTGGGTCCTCTTCCATTTCTTCTGTTAATTTTTTTTTTACTTCATAAATCTCAGTCCCTTCACCAATGAAATGGGGCTTATACTACGCGTTGTTTTATAATATTGTTAAGGAAAAAAAGGAAAGGGAAAAGTGAACAAATATGAAAGGGTCTCCTGAAGAATACAAAGCTGAAAGGAATTATTCTTTGTAGGTTTTGCAAATATACCAGATAAGACTACCTCTAACATTTTAAAGGGCATGCCTGGGTAAATCTCTTCTTAAATATTTCAGCAAAAAAGTACTTGAAAGTATTAAAATAATGAGGAAATCTCATGGAATGTGTCCTGTTTGTGTGTACTTTCTGAGGAGGGAGTGAGGGGTTGTAACATTTTTATGCTTTATGTATAGTCAATATTTATTATTTTGTAGATAGTAGGTGCTCAGTTCAATAAAATTTAGTGAAATAAGTGAATGATCCCCTTTCTGCCTGCTCTCCTTCTTCATTACCCATATAAGTCCTACCCATTTTTCAAGGCTCAGCTCAAGATTCACTACATGACCAGTCCTTACTGATTTTCCCCTTTGAATTAATGACTGCTGTGAGTAGAGCCAGCACTCTGCAATTTAGATACAGGCCTTTGATTATAGACAATTTCCTGTTGTAATCTACTTCTCTCATGTGTGTTTACTTTGGCTTTTTGATAAGACCTACGAGTTCCATAAGGGCAGGGGCTGTGTGTTATGATTCTCTGATAGGACCCACAGCACCTGGCACAGAGCTTATTTTAAAGTAAGAAATCAGTCGTGTTGAAATTTAGTAATTGTTGCTGACACTATGGTCTTCTGTAAACCATGTGCTTACATACATATATGGAATCTCTCTGCTGTAATCGTGCTAAACATTTATTTTGCCAATGCTTAGGCAGGTAGTAGGTGGTAGTAACTGGTATGAGATTTCTGTTCTTCCAGGAGACAGAATGCCTCTGAGTCACAAGTGAAATAACATATTAAACAAAGCCAAGAAATCTATTTAAGGAGAAACCCAAGGTTAGTTAGCAAGCGAGAAATGGTTAGGCAGAAATTAGCAATCTGATAAAATGTCTTAGGAGCTAGCTAGAATAATTTTAATTTGTTTTTGTTTGGGTAGGAGAGGGTCTCCAAAAACTAACTATAGATTATTTCTTCCTTGGAAGATTAAGCATGTTTAGTGTGAAAATTTAGCTTGAATGGGGAAAAGGCATAATTTAAGTCAAGAAATATAAATGAGTAACAAATACCAGAGACGACAAAAGGAAAGGATAGTAAATTTGACTACACAAAAATAAAAATAAATTTCTGCCATGAAAAATCCCATAAATACACTGATATGTTGGGCAAACATATTCACACAATACATATTACCACATAGAAATAGTTAATATCCCAAATAAATAACATCTAAAATTGAGGAAAGAAGGACAAAAACCCTGATATATAAATATTTAAAAAATATGAACAGGCAGTTCATGAAAAAAATCTTTGAATAATGAAAAAATGTTCAAGCTTGCTCTTCATAAGCAATATACCAATTAAAACACCTCTAAGATGTTATTTCTCACCTATTAGATTGGGAAACATTTAAAAATGACAACACATTCTACTGGTAAAGATGTAGAAAAACAAACACTCTGGAGGAAAATTTGTCAATATCTAACAAAACCACATACGCATTTACCTTTTGATCCATGGTCCCATAGCTAAGAGTTTACCCTGAAGATTTATACCCAATAATACAAAAATACATATGTGCAAAATTATTTATTACAGCATTGTCTGTAGTTACAAGATATTGAAAATGACCCAAGTGCTTATTTATAGGAAAGTGGTTGAATAAACTATGCTACATTCACACTACAGAGTGCTACACAGCCATTAACAAAATAATAAGATCTCTATAAGCTGATAGGCAATGATTTCTAGAGTATGCTGTTAATGAAAAAGTAAAGTTCAAAATAATATCTACAGTATGCTACCCTTAATGTAAGAAAGAAGATATAAGAAAATGTACATGTATCTGCTCATTTGTGCAAAAGACATAAAGAAAAGATAAACCACAAATTAAGAAAATTGGTTACCTACTGGAGGAACAGTGAAAAGGGGTTAAAAAAAAAGAAGAGTGGGATAGGTATTGTAGGGTTGAGGGAGGAGGTCCCTTCTCTGGGTACACCTTCTTGCTTTAAAATCATAGTATGGTTTCACGCATCCTTCAAATCCCACCAAAATGAGCGAAGCAACCAGGATGGGGGTGAGAGACCCAAAACAGGATAGAAAAAGTAACAAATGAACTTAACTCTTTAGCAGATGAATAACATAAATAGATTGAAGAGGATAGAGATGAAAGGAACTAGCTAAGTAACTTTGGAAAACAGTATCTTGATTAGATACTATGAGACTACTGGCAAAAATAACTAACTGTACACAAAAGCTGAATCTAGTCAGTTAATTTGTTTCTCATAGGGGTATGGGTTGATAACTCAGAATCAATAAAATATGTACATATATTTTATGAATAAAAGCTAACTTTCTTGCCATTGGAGAAAATACACAAATAATGAATGGGGAAGGCTAAAATAAACTCTATGGAGGTGAATTAGAATTAGAAGTATCATTATGAATCCATGGTTTGTGTATATATACACAATACATATACATATGTGTGTATTCCAACCCACATACAAAATGCACATGTGTTCATGCGTGTATGTATACATACAAAAAAAGGTAGAGAAATACAGGTGTGTGGGTGTATATGTGGATTAGTATACATACATATATTTCCTAGGTTTTTTTGTTGATATTTCTAGAGGTAATGACATGACAATTGCAATAAGCACACCTAGTATCCAGATCTTGGTTTCTAAGCACCACTCTCTGAGAAATGGTTGATATGAGGTCTTGGGCAGGAAAAAAACAAGGTGAGCTTGGAGCATCTTGTGCTGCCACAAAGTAAGGAAGTACTGAAAAGAAAAAAGGATGGGGACTTATCAAAAGGATAAGGAAGTAACTAAAAATCTTCCCAATGGCCAAAGTTGGAAATATTTGAACATACAAATATAATAACAGTATTAGATTTAATCCATGTAATAAAATAAATATCCATTAGTCCACATTGATATGAATAGTTGAATAAATAAATAAATGAAGGAAAAGAAGAGCACTTTCTTATAGGAAAAAAACTAATGAATGAATGTAGAAGGAAAGAGGAAAACACAAAAACATCATCAAGCAAATACCAAAGTAATAATTTTTGCAAACAAAATCCACTAGTGGATACTAAAAACAGAGGCAGAAAATTTGATATGAAACAGGATATTTGCATAGCCTCAATGTAATGCCCACAGATATTTATTAATTACAAAGGCAAAATAGTAATATTACAAAGGAAAACCTACAGATGCCACATTAACCAAATAATTAACATCACCAATTACAAGACATATTGAAGTAATGGGGCTCTTGAGAGAAATACAACATCACTCTGTAGTAATCTTGCCAAAGATACACAATATTATTCAAATCATAACAAAACATCAGGTAAACCCACATTGACATACAGTCTATAAAACACCTGACCAACACTCTTTAAAAGTGTCAAGGTCATGAAGAACAAGGAAAGACTGAAAAATGTCACAGTGTAGGGGAGACTAAGAAAAAATAACTAATAACTAAATACAGTTTGGATACTGGAACAGAAAAAGGTTATTAGGGGAAAAACTGGTCAGATTCACACATGGTCTGTGTCTCTCAAATATGTCCGCTTATTTCTCATCTTCATTTCCTCCACTAGTCCAAACTATCATTATTTATTGCCTACATAGTCTGGTAGTAGGCTTCTGACTCTGGGACTTCTCTGATACACCCTTCACATTACTGTCAGGATGATCTTTTCAAAAACACTCACTAATCACCGATTCTAAGCTGAATGCACAAGCATGGGTCCCCAGATAGCTACAATACTCCCAAAGGCAGAAGCAACAAATAAATGGCACTGATAGAAAAGTGTTGTCCCCAACCAATCCATTACCTCTGCTCTGAACAATCTCAAAGGACATTATTTTGGGATGGATGAATGATCCTTGACCAACTTGATTATTATTGTTGATTTGGAGGATTTACAAAATTTCCATACTCTCACAATATTTTTAAATATAATAGATACATACTCATATTTAAACAATGTAGAAAAAATATAATAGATACATACTCATATTTAAACAAAGTAGAAAATGCATATTTAAACAATGTAGAAAATTTTTAAAAGAGCACAAAAAATCATTTTTAATTCTATCATCTGGAAAGTTTGGCTTATTTCCTTCAAACTTTCCCACATGCTTTTAAAACCTTATTAAGATCATTCTGTATATTAATGTAATTTTCAATTCCACTTTTTGTGCTTAAGGTTATAAGATTTTTTCCATATCATTAAAAACTCTATGTAAATATCATTTTAATAGCTGCTTAACATGCTATGATATTAGAAATTTCATTTTGAAATTTGTCTTCTTGCCCAGTATCAAAACGAATAGTTTCACTTTTGAGGGAATGTTGGGGGTGGTGGTGGAAGGTCTATCTCCATGGCTTAATGACACTAAGAGGTTGCTGCTTAAATAGGTAACAAAATTGCATTTCTCTCTTTAGCTATGGCCTCAGTCCAAAAGGTAGCAGCCAATCTGCTTGGTGATTCTAGCACTTTCTAACAATTTTTACTCCTTGAGGCTTCTAAGCATAATGCATACTTGTTTTTCTAGTGGATAAGCCAATAATGCCTCTAGGATGTCACTTGGGTCAGGCACACCCAGAGAGGGCAAGAAGGGAAGGCAAAAAGCACCAGAGGAGACTATGCTAAGGTATGCAAACATGCATTTGGACCTTAAAATACCCAAACCTGGCTGCATATCTTTTTCTTACAATGTGCAGTGATTAGTAATCCATAATTTATGAGTCTAATTAATTCTTCCCTTTATCATGGAGAGAGACTCACCCAAGCATGCCACTCTGACAAAGCTCCCATACCTTGTTCCATTCAACCCCTGGATTTCCTTGCCGGGAACTCATTTTGCAAAACCCATTAAGCTGGCAGAAGATCCAGAGCACTAAAAAGGGAGGCACCTCCATCCTCCCTACCCCACTCTACTTTATCTCATGAAGCAATCAACTAACAGAACACAAAGCTTACTGTGCCATCTTGCTGAAGCCACATCTCCTTCCGGTGAACCAACTTGGGCCGCAGAGTAAATAAGGTGCCACTGCAGCCAATAGCAGATATTCTGGACTCATAGGCTTCAATACAGGTTCCCAAGGAAAAGAAGAGAGAGTGTCAGAAAATCAAGTTGCTGTCCATAGCACATCTCTGCATATTACATACCTCATCACTTGGTTGGCTATGTGAGACCCCAGCCACCACTCTCTCTTGGAGCCTGTTGACCTCAGGCGGTGTCTTCTCCATAATCTGGTTGGAACTACAAACTAAACATTGTTTACTGATTAGAGCTTTGACTGAGAAGTCTGCTAGTCTGTAGTTTGCCTCTTTTTATGAATGATACTAGTTCACATTTATTGATGACTTCTTGTATACCAGGGATTTGTTCATTTATTTAATGCTCACAGCAACTTATTGAAGTAGGTACTACCATTGTTAACCAGCATGGATGTTCCTGAAAGCAGAGCCTTTGTTTAGTTCCCTACTATTAATATAGCCTAAAATTTGTCTGGTCAGAGTAGATACTCAATATTTGTTGAATGGATGAATGCTCATTTTACATATGAGAAAACCGAGGCACAGAACTAGTAAGTGGAGAAATAAAATCCAATCCCTCACATTCTGGTTCTAGAGCTTATGGTTTGAAGCATCTCTCAGTGTGTGTCCTTGACCTCTGAAGAAATTTGATTTCATTTCCTTCTTTGCAGAAGGATACAAGTAACAAATGTCCTTAAGATATTTTTGAGTTCAAGGTGTAATGTAGACACAAGGTATTAATTACCACTCACATGAGACAGGTGTAGCAGGTGATTGATGAGGTCATTGGCACTATTATTATTGAAATAATCATGGCCTGTCTGCTAAGGAGACATTTATTTTTTTCTGTACCCTGAGCCACCCTGAATGTTCTAATTCCCTTTCTTATGACAGGCTTTGCAAACCTTCAGATACGTTCACCCACAGGCCAAAGAAAATGACCCAACTCTATAGTCACAAGGACAGGTGCCCTTTCTTACCACTTCACCTTTGTTCCTTTGCCCTCTCAGCTTCTATTTAATTTCATTTCTTTCCGATCTGCAGATTGATGAAAATCTGTCCTCTTCTCCAAGGCTGTGTGCCCCAGACGGTAGCCTGGGTGAGCCACGTGAGAGCAGCGCCTGCAGCCTCAGCCGAGAGAGGTGTTATTTACATATTTATTAGAAATTCTGTCCTGCTGGCAAGAGACGCTCACTTCTGACTTTAATTCTGATAAGTAAACAACCCCATTGGCAAGGAAGAGGGGGGAAAACAAACCAGAGTAGTTTGCACAAGATAATACAGTAAAGCAGAAAAATACCCATAACTCAAAACCATTTGCAGTGCAAAGCAAGAGAGAGAGAGAAAAAGAGAGAGAGAGAGAAAATCCATATCCAAAGTCTTGCTTAGGTTAAATACTCTAAAAGAAATAATTACAAAGTAATTCAATTATATTTGGTATCTGTTGTCTCACAGGCCAGTGGAATGACAATTAATCCCAGGGTGTTTTTTTTTTTAAATACTTTGAGGTTTGTCAGAATTGCCCACCAGCAGTTAACTGTACACAGCCATCCTCTGGCTGATTGTGTCTGGTTTCTCTTCCTCATCCATTCTGGCCTGATAACGCCCCACACCAGGGAGCTGTTCTGCCGAGTTCAACCTTCTCTAACCCCTCTCTCAGACTGTCCGGCATACTCAATTTTGCTTAGGTGTCCTCCTGCTTCCCCTTAATTCTATTGCATTGTGAGAATTGCAACAGTGGGAGAGTTTAGCATCCGACAGCTTTCTCCTAACATCCAAAATTGAGCCAGCATCATCATCCCTGTGACAACACAATGAATTAAATCCTTCTCAGCATCGCATGTCTTGCTATACCCAGAAAAAAAAATTACATTTTAGGAACATTAAAATGGACTGACTTTAATCCACAATAGCAAAGGAAGCAAGAGATAGGGCTTAAATCCTGCCTGATGTTCTGACCTGAACTTACTCGGCAGATAAAATCACACTGAATTCTTGCATTTCTATAGCTTCTTTCAGTCAGGGATTGCAAGGTACTTTACACACAGTAATAAGCTCCACAACCTTTCTTTGATGCTGCTTCCCAGCTCCTGGAAGGGTTCATGCATCAGAAAACTGGAAAATGATGGACAGAAAGGGACTGACCCAGGCAACCTCCCCAGTTGGCCCTAGTGGAGAAATGAGAACTCAGGCATTTGGCTGCAGCACTCCACACTGATGATCAAGAAAATCATTGAACTTCTAAATTGCAAAAGTACTTCTAAAGATTCAAAGTAAAAAATTGTGACGAGGGTTGTGCTTTGTTCTTCGGTAATCCAGTTACTTGAAGGGCTTGTAAGCCCAACAACTTAGAGTGAAAATTATTCCTGTAATTAAACACACATTTATTCCTTCATAGTGATCCTGAAAGAAGTGTGTCCTCAACAATAGGATGTTGCCAAAATCTTATCACTAGATATAGAAATAAAAAAGAGACATGTTATAAAACAAACAAATTGGTTATAGGATTTAAAATGCTATCGAATGCTAACTAAATCTGTGTCCAATAATAATGGCTGGTCAGAATTCACTGCAGTGAATTCAGTGCCTGTTATGAGGTAGGTGCTATACCAAAGCCTTTATATGCATTAGATTAACACTCTCAACAGCACACACAACTGTTGTTTCCATTTTCTGGACAGACAGAAAGTTTAAATAACATTCCCAAGTATGCACAACCAGTTAGTGTTAAAGCTGGTATTCTAATGTAGGTAGTTTGACTCCAGAATCTGTATTGAGTGTTCTGTAATATAACAGAGACCATAAAATATACATCTGGGAGTGCTCTGTGTGGGAGAGGGGAGTGGGTTCAGATGGGAGTAGTTGGGAAAGCCTCCTTAATCTTATACACAGAATAGTTCCAGTTCCTAGAAAAAATCTTTGCTAGAACTTCAAGCTCCTTTACTTCTAACAGAAGAGAGCCAATGTCATGCCCACAGTGTGTAAGAGGGTGGGCAATAATCTAGACTGCTTGACTCTGAATTCCTGGTCTGCCACTTTCTGCTTAATGTCACCTTGACTCCTGTGTGTCTCCATCTTCATCTCCTCTGCAAAATATAAGGGTATGGTGAGGATTCGGTTGATGCATGTAACCCACTTAAAACAGTGCTTAGTGCTTGGTATGTAAATATTAATATGATTTATTATTATTTTACAAAGGTCTCTAGGGCAGGTTCATCTACTAGTCAACATGTCTCCTTTTGTGTTCTTAGAATTAGAGAAATAAGAGCCTTGAAGTGATAATGGGGCATGACAGGCACAGCTTTCAAGGTTTCATTTCTTCCTGATTCCCCTGGCTTAATCAGTTTGACTTTAGACCATACCCTGTTGTCCTTAAATACCCTCTTACCAGTTCACATACGTGTTAACTCCTATCATGGAGAACTGAGCCTTTCATCGTGCAACTGGAGAACGCATTCAAGAGGCAAACTACTGTGACTGAAAGATATCCATCACTCATGAGTACTGGTGAACAAAAGCAGGTTGCCTTCTTTTCTCAAGTAGTGTGCTAACAGCAGATGGACTAATATATGATCACACAAATAAGGGTAAAATTACAACTGTGGTAAATATAACATGAAATTATAGTAGGTATAGGAAATGTCATTCTTGGCAAAAAGAACAGCCTGTGCAAAATGGTAGAAGAAATGTGGCTAATAAGTAGAAGATAGCCAGGCAGGTGAAGTATAGACAGAAAGGGATATAAGGCAGCAGCTGGGCCATAAAGATTTCAGTCCTTTAAAAAAATTTTTTTTAATTTTAAAGATGTGAGGTACATTTCAGGGTTAGGTATACAGATGTTCATTATGGAGGTACTCTTGTTGATAAGGTGTGCCCCCCCTTCCCTGGCAGTTTCCCACTACTGCCAATCCCTTTCTTATAGTATTATGGTAATTATTCAAGGTCCGCTTATAAGAGAACATATGGAACTCATTTTTCTTTTTCTGACAGATCACTGAGTATGATAGGCTCTAAATTCATCCAAGATGCACTGAAGTCCCTATGTCTGTTCTTCTTTATGGCTGCATAATATTTCACTGTGTACATGTACCACGTTTTTAAAATTCAGTCCAGTTATGATGGGCAGCATGGTTGGTTCCATGTTTTTGCTACTGTGAATAGTGCTGCAATAAACCTGCATGTGCAGGTATCTTTTTTGTAGAGTGTTTTGAGTTCCTCCAGGTATATTTCCAACGGGGGATTTGCTGGGTCATATGAAAAGTCAATTTCTAGTTCTTTCATAAATTGCCACATTGTTTTCCAAAGAGGTTGCACTAATTTGCATCCCTACCAGCAGTGTAGAAGCATTCCTTTTTCTCTGCATCCTCACCAGCATCTGTTATTGTTTGTTTTATTAATGATGGCCATTCTTACTAGGGTTAGGTGGTATCTCAGTGTGGTTTTGATTTGCATTTCTCTGATGATTAGTGAGGCTGAGCACTTTTTCATGTGTCTGTTGGGTGCCTGTATATCTTTTGAGAAGTGTCTATTCATGTCTTTTGCCTACTTTTTAATGGGGATGTTTGTTTTTTTCCTTTTGGCACATTTGTGTGCTTTGTAGATCCTAGATGTTAGCCCTTTGTCAGACATATAGTTAGCAAATATTTTTTCCCAGTCTGTGGGCTGTCTCCCTGCTCTCTTGATGGTTTCTTTGGCTTTGCAGAAACTTGTCAGTTTGAAGAGGTCCCATTTGTCTATGTTATCTCTTAAGGCATAGGTACTTGGGGTTTTGACCAGGAATTGGTTGCCATTTCCAATTTCCATAAGGGTGTCTACTGCATTTTTTAAGGCTCTTATAGTTTGAGGTTTTACATTTAGGTCTGTGATCCATTTAGAGTTGATTTTTGTGTATGGTGATAGGTAGGGGTCTTGTTTTAAACTTCTGCACTTTGTCAGCCAGTTTTCCCAGCATTATTTACTGAATAGGTTCTCCTCTCCCCAGTGGTGGTTGTTGGAGACTTTGTCAAAGATGAGTTGGTTGAGAAATTGTGGTTTTGTTTCTGGAATCTCTATCCTGTTCCATTGGTCTGTATACCTGTTCTTGTACCAATACCAGGCACCAAACTCAAACAGAAATTAAAAGATTCCTGGAAACAAATGAAAATTAAGAAATAATTTACTGAAACCTCTGGGATGTCATAAAATCAGTTCTGAGAGGGGAATTTATATCTCTACAAACACACATCAAGAAAATGGAAAGATCACAAGGTACCAGTCTAACAAATCACCTAAGGGAGCTGGAAAGACAAGACCACCAAAACTGTAACTTTAGCAGAAGAATCCAGATTACCAAAGTAAAAGGCCAAATAAAGGACATAGAAGACAAACATATAGAAAATATCAGCAAAAATAAAAGCTGGTACTTTGAAAGAATTAACAAGACGATGGACCTCTAGCCAGAATGACCAAGAAAAAGAAAGAAAAAGCCCAAATAAACACAATCAGAAATATAAAAGGTCAAATCACAACTGGCACCAAAGAAATACAGAAGATTATAAGAGATTGCTATGCACACCCGTGTGAAAACAAACTTGATAACCTAAGTGAAATGGAGGACTTTCTAACATCACACAACCTCCCAAGATTGAAACAAGATACATTAAGACACTAAATAGACCAATAACAACCCAGGAAATTGACTCCGTCATAAGAAAACTACCTGGAAAAAAGGCTCTGAACCGGACGGCTTTCCAGCAGATTTAAATCCTTTTCCTGAGAGTAGTGGGAACTGCTGAAAGGGCTTAATCAAGGATGACATATCAGATTTTCTTATTTAGAAATAATTCTGCCTCTTTTAATTCAGTCTTCATCACACCCCTAGTCAGTCACTTAAATAAATGTGGTATCTCCAAATGCCTAAAGTTCTTTCTCAAGTTCCTTTGTTTGTTCACTCATTCTTTCATGAACTATTATTATTAACAGTTATTATCAACTATTATTAAGCACCGACTGTGTATGAGACACTTTGCTAGACTCACAGCACATGAAGACAAAAAGCACATATTCCAGATGAGAAGACGGGTTAAAATAGTGTTACAGTATAACGTGATCCATGCTAGGTGAAAGGGAAGTTCAAAAGAGAACAGAAAGGGGCTGTTTAAATCCTGCCTTGGGAGAGGGAAAATCTTGAGTGAAGTAATATTTGGATTAGTCTTAAAGTGATTAATATGAGTTTACCAGGGGAAAGAAAAGCGGAATTTATTTATTGTGGAAAATGCAGAAGAACATGTAAAAAGGACATCAAATCACACATAATCCTTCAACTTAAATCCTATAAGGTTAATTAAAATATTGATTTTTAAAAAGTGTGTTCTAAAAATATAGAAAGTTCTCAACTTACAAATGTATTGTGTTTCAGTGTTTCAAAGAAAAAGTTTAGAATTCAGACCATGCTTTTTTACAAGAACATTATAACAGGAATCCAGATTCCTAGATCAATCTGTAACTGTTTATTTAAATTTATATAAAAATTAAATATATATGTATCTAATAAGTCACAAAAGTATCGGTTATCCTATTAATTGTCTATTGCTGTGTAAAAAATCATCCTTAAACTTAGTGTCTTAAAAAAGCACTCCTTATTTCACTATTTTTGTGGGTCAGGAATCTGGACATAGCTTAGTTCAGTGTTTCTTGTAAGTTCATCTTATCCCAAATCAGTCTTAGCTCCATTCTTAACATCTTCCTAGAGTTCTTCAAGTTCAGGGTTATTTAGCTTTCCTTGTTCAATACTACCTCAGCCCAATTTTTAACCCACCCTCCAAATACCATTCCCATTCTTGAATACAAAGGAATCCCTGGTACAGCATGGGGCAGAGTATTTGAACAGAGTTACATCGAGCGTGGCGCCTGGTTGAGTGGCACTATACAAGTTTGATAAATAGATGTCTAATTTATGAAACACCAGACATTACAACTAACGAAGATAAGAATTTTCAGATTGCTAAGGTAAATTTTTGATGGATTTAATACCACCTGTAAGGTTTTTCATAGGATCATTTTCCATAAGTTGATATTGGTACTTTACTGCTAAACCTGAAAATGATCTAAGGCATCAGGCTTTAACCCAGTTCTCACTCCTCAAATTTCCAGAAGAGCATTATCAGAGAATTTAGCTATTATGTCAAGAGCAAACATCGACTGCCTCCCACCGCTTTCAGTGTGAGATGTGGAGAACAAAACAAAACAAAAAAACGAGGACTTTCTTCTTTCCACTAAGAATGAACCACAGATCAAGGAACAGAAAAAGATAATTTCAAAGTTCTTACCGAGCAGTTTCCATGAGACAAGATAGCTGGGTGACTTGAAAAAGGTACACTAATAGGGCCATTTTTATGTTTCTCAAGACTTGGGCGTAAACTTTAGAAACAAAAAAAAATAAACTGTACATAAGTGGAAGTCATTGACTGGTATTTGTGAGAAATGGTTGTTCAAGGAACAAATGGCACTATTATTTTGCTTAATACAATTTAAAGCCGGGCTCGGTGGCTCAGCCTGTAATCCCGCGCCTTTGGGAGGCTAAGGTGAGTGGATTGTCTGAGCCCGCGGGTTCGAGACCCGCCTGGGCAGCGAGACCTCATCTCTACAATAAATCAAAAAATCAGCCGGGCGTGGTAGTGCATGCCTGTAATTCCGGCTACTTGGAAGGCTGAGGCGTAAGGATCGCCGGAGCCCAGCAGGTCAAGGCTGCGGTGGCCGGGAGCGGCCACTGCACTCCAGTCTGGGCAACCGAGTGAGACTCCAACTCAAAACAACAACAACAACAACAAAAAAAAACAATTTAAAACATCATCACAATTTAGGCAAGAGTCTCTAAAAATTATGCTATTTTCAAGAAAATAATATCCAGGTAAATGGAAATAACATCTCTTTCTCGTGGATTTAGTCTAAATTGAAGAACTGTATTCTTATAAATGACCTTAGCCTAAAAATGTAATTAAATTGATCCTTGTGTCAGCTTTATTATGATGAGTGGACTCTTAGATGAGTGGTGGAGATTTGCAGTGTGAATATTTGAAGGAGGAGGCATTTTTGAAAGGAGGGCAGATTTGAGGAAAGGGAAGCAAGGTTTTGGGTGGATATGGAATACCCATAGACCTTTTATTAAATGCTTTTGTGCTTTTTCCCTTGTCCTATGGAAACAAGCATTGCTTTTCTTGTGCTCTCCTATACTGCAATTAACTCTCCTTTTTAAAAAATATTTATTTATTTATTTATTTTTCTATTGTGGGGTATAGTTAAGGGTTAGATATACAAATATGCTCCGTTCAGGCACCCTTGATGATAAGAGGTGTCTCCCCATCCCCAAACAGATACTTACTACCGTTAATCCCATCTCCCTTCCCCTCCCACCCCCATAGTTTCCCACCACTGTCAGTCATTTTCTTATAGTATTACATTGGATGTTCAAGGTCCACTAT